>NC_057797.1:507572706-507670296 GCF_018294505.1 Triticum aestivum
GGGGGCTTAGCTGTAGTCCCATACTCGCCTACGTTTCTAAAATTCTACCGAGAGGAGATCAATCCTCCCACTCGGGGGCTTAACTGCAGTCCTATACTCGCCTAAGTTTCTAAAATCCTACAGAGTGGAGAGCAATCCTCCCACTCGGGGGTAGCTGTAGTCCCGTACTCGCCTAAGTTTTAAAAATCCTACCGAGTGAAGAGCAACCCTCTCACTCGGAGGCTTAGCTGCAGTCTCGAACTCGCCTAAGTTAAAAACCACTCCTAGTGGCCGAGTCACAAGTACAACATGCACTCCATCCCGATCCGGAAGGACGATGAAGTACAGGTCGTGCACAACACTTAGTGCTCTTGTCCATGACCCACTCGACGGATCTGTGTCACAAGTACAATGTGCACTCCATCCCGATGCACAAGGACGACGAAGTGCAGGTCGTGCATAGCACATAGTGCTCTTGTCCATGACCCACTCGGCGGAGCTGCGTCACAAGTACAATGTGCGCTCCATCCTGATCCGCAAGGATGACGAAGTGCATGTCATGCACAGCACCTAGTGCTCTTGTCCATGACCTACTCGACGGAGCTACGTCACAAGTACAATGTGCGCTCCAACCCGATCCGCAAGGACGACGAAGTGCAGGTCGTGCATAGCACCTAGTGCTCTTGTCCACAACCCACTCGAAAGAGCTACGTCACAAGTACGATGTATGCTCCATCCTGATCTACGAAGACGAAGAGGCATAGGTGTGTGTAGCACCTAATGCTCATGCCCACAACCCTTTCGTCAGAGCTACATCAGAAATTCAATGGCAGTTCCGAGTGAAGAATCAAGTTTCACTCGGAGTTAGAGGATTCAAAAGCAGCAAAGGTGAAGGCAAACATATTCAAAGAAAAGCTAAGTCCAGATAAGTCTTGCGAGGTTCAGAACCGCAAATAAAAGTGCTCGGGCATCAGGGCCGAAGGAGTTTTAACGGTTACAAAATCACACAGCATTTCGAGGCAAATTTAATTAAGGCATAAAGTTTGTTCACTCCACAGGAGGAGGGCTGGCAGGCTCGACAAACTCGTCCAGGTCAATTCCGTTCGCAATGTGAGTGGCTGCTTCAATGAAGGTGTCCATGAAGGACTGGAATTGGAGATGCTTGGTGTTGGCAACCTTGAGCGCTGCTAGCTTCTCCTCCTTGGCCTCTTTGCAATGGACGCGAACCAGAGACAGAGCCACATCAGCACCACATCATGCGGATGACTTCTTCCATGCTTGCACTCGACCAGGGATCTCGTTGAGTTGAGTCATCAGAGACTCGAGGTCATTCTAGAATCTCTCCTTTGGCTAGAGCTCCACGTTGACTCATGAAACCTCCACCTTTAGACAAGCCAGATAGTCCACGACGCTGAGATTCCAGTTGGAGTACGTTGATGGCAGCATCATCCTTAACAGGAGAGTTGATGGGGTCCAAGCTCGTTTCAATCCCCCAGTCTCTTCTTTGAAGTTTTGGCAAAATTCTGCACAACACAGCAAAATAATGAGTTGAAGAGCTGTATGAAGAATCAACAACTGACAAGAGAAACCAGTAGAGCAGGAGAAAATACCTTCAAGCATAAGAAACAGCTTCTTGGCAAATCCCCCCCCCCAGATAAATCTCAAGCTCGTCCCTCTTCCGAGAGAGATCTTCAATCTTGTCGTTCAGGGCTCCCTTGTCCTTCTTCAGATGTGTCACTTCTTTATTGGCTTCATCAAGAGTAGTCTTCAGCTTGGCGTTATCTTCTTCTAACTTCCCGACTAAAGCCAACTTCTTGTCGGCGAGTGTTATTTTCTCTTGCGCCTCTTTCTGTGCTACTGCAAGATAAAGGTCCTTCTGTACCAGGGCCTGCCTCATTTTCTCTAAAAAATAACAAGACTCGGTTCAGAAAGAAGAAAGGAAAGATGGCACAGGAGACAATCCAATCTCACAGTCGGCAAGCTTTTACCTTCCATACCGGTTGTTTCGTCCTTAGCCTTCTGCAAGTTCTGCTTGGCCAAGTCGAGATCAAGATTGAGCTGGATCTGCTTCCTCTCAAATTCAGCAAATTGAGATATGAGCTCACAGGATTTCTGAAGTCAGTGAATAAGATATGTTAGTCGGCAGAAACGAAGATTACTTGCCCCCGAGTGATGAAGTACAAGTTCAGGATATTACAACAAAAAGAGTTCTAAGACTACTGCAGAATCAAACATCCAACAGTAGTCTCGGGGACTACACCCAGTGGGTGCACTTGGCGTGCCCCCACTGGTTCGGCTCGGTACTCAACTTGGTCAGTCCAGTTGCCCCCCCCAAAAAGAGAAAAGCAACTTCAACATTGATTCTCAGACCCCCGCCGACTGCCCGCAGTCGATCGCGGTCTCTGGGACTACACCTAGTGGGTGCACTTGGCGTGCCCCCACTGGTTTAAGAGTTCACTCGATGGGATCCGTTCAAGGCCGAGTGGATATATTATAAATAAGATCTAAGACCCCTGCTGAATCAAACATACGACGAGAGTCTCGGGGACTACACCCAGTAGGTGCACTCTGCGTGCCCCCACTGATTTGAAAGTTCACTCAGCGAGACAAAGTCGAATCAAGTGAACAAGGTTGGAAAGTAAAAGAAGGCACCCAGTGGGTGAACAGATGCAGACTCATGACAGATGCACATAAAGTTTGAAAAGGTTTGAAAACGCTCATCCATGGACATCTTAAGAATAATAAAGCAACAATTTTCAAGTGTCAAGCTAGAAGATCAGTCAGAAATCAACTAACCTAGATGTTGGTTTGGAGAGCTGCACTGGCGTCATAGGCAGCTTGACTGGTCTCACACACCGTCTTCATCCGCTCCATCATAAGGCCTGCTTGGCATATAGCCTCTTTAGCAGTGCTCGCCTGATCCTCCTGGACATGATGGATGACGAATAGCGGAGATGGTGGAATAGTCGCAGTAGTCTAAGGGTCTAAAGTATGGAGTGGTACAGATGAAGCAGGATCTCGAGCAGTCGACGCTCAAGGACGTTCAGTCGACACAGGATCGGCAAAAGTGACAGAGGCCCGATTGAGGTCTCCGGACTACTGGATCACCGGTTCGAGCACTGATGTTGTTTGAGCTATTTTGCCGGCTGGCGTCCTCGTGCACGAGCTCCCGCCTCTCCTTCTCGTAGGCCTCTGGGGCATGTCTTCATCATCATCTGGAAGTTCAATCACATGTTGCGGCGCTGCAATAGATTCGACCGTAAGATATCGGTCGACCTACAAATTAATTGACAAAATGGAGGCAAGATGGCAGAGTCATACCTGCTTTGGACATGTCCGCATCTTCCATTTCCGCATCGTCTTCATCTCTATAAATATCCATGGAAGTCCCAGAAGTAGCAGCAAGTTTCCGAACTCACTCGGTCAAGCAAGAAAACGAGTCGACAGCTACTTAAGAGGCTCTTGAATAAAGAGAGAAAACAAAACGCTTACTAGGAGGTGATAGGAACGTCAACCTTGATCTTAGGCAGGTTCTTCCGAGGTTTGGAAGCCGCAACCTTGGGTTGCTTCGGGGCCTTTTCAGTTGGAATGGGGGAGGAAGTCCGAGTGCGCTTCAAGGTGTCCGCGACCGCTTTGCCATGGATACTTGCTAGATCATGGGTCTGCTTGGAGCGGCTTTCAGTGTGTGGTGGAGAGTCGACCTCCTCACTGTCGGTTGAGTCCTACCTCTCCTCCCCGTCTTCTTCATCGGATTTCCGGTCACCGCTTTCACCTCTGCTCGCCTCTCCTTCCTGATCCTGCTCTCCATTGGGCATCGAGTACATCTCGGTGTAAACCTACAAGGCAAAGAATAAATAGACATCATTCGAGCACAAGGACAGTTACAAATCAGAATGAAGAAACACTCGGCAGTAAAGAACAGACCTTTTCAGGTTCATTGTCAGCATCGAATGGTAGAACTCTCCTGGACCCCCTGGGGTTGTCTTTGTTTCTAGTGATGCCCTGCAACCACTGCTCCACCGTTTCCTCGGTGACCTCCTATGGGTGGATCCGAGTGGTGTCTTCAATACCCGAGTACATCCACATAGGATGATCGCGGGCCATCTCTCGATTCAATCAATCAAGTAAGTCCGGATGACACTTGTCTTTATTTAGTGTTTCCCTGGAGTGGCTGGATGCGTCGACTGAGAAACACCTCCAGCAAGTCCATACAAGTCACGTCATTGCGGACTAATTGGACTACTAGTTCCACCAACATATTCACCTCTGCTTTCTCTGTCGGAGTTACTTTCAAAGAAGTGGGCTGCTGGACTTGCTCCATGGAGAAGGGAGGAAGACTTGTCGACTGGCCAGGAGTTGGCTGGTCCTTGCAATAAAACCAGGTCGATTGCCAACCTCTAACTGAATCGGGAAGAATCACAGCTGGAAAAGTACTGTTGCCTCTCATCTGAATCCCTAGACCTCCACACATCTGGATCACATGCGTCCTCTCATCACTCGGATTATCCTTTTTCACAGACTGGGAGCGAAAGGTAAAGATGTGTTTGAACAGACCCCAATGTGGTCGACAGCCTAGGAAATTCTCACACATGGAAACAAATGCAACAAGGTACATGATGGTGTTGGGCGAAAAGTGATGAAGTTGGGCTCCAAAAAAGTTCATAAAACCCTGGAAGAAAGGATGGGGGCAGAGAGAAACCACGGTCGACGTGAGTAGCGAGGAGGACACACTCACCTTCCTGCGGCTGCGACTCGGTCTCGTTGCCCGACAGCCTCCAAGATCCATGGGCAATCAAGCCCCCTTCGGCCAGATCTTCGAGATCCTCCTGCTGTATCATGGAGTGAATATAGTCACCCTGGATCCAGCTGGGCAGCAGGCCGAACCTCGAAGATGATCCTCCCCGACTCGTCTTCTTGCCTTTCGGCTTCACCCTTGCCGTCGCCGTCACCTTCTTGGCACGCTCTAGGGCCACCGTCTTGTCCTTGCCCATCACCGCGGACTGCTCACAGTTGGAGCGGTGGCGTCGAGAGCGGCGGAGGGCCAGGTGGAGAAGCAGAGGAAGAAGAAGACGAATGGGGTGCGCTGTGCAGACACACCAGCCACAGCGCCCTTTATTAGCCCGCTTCCGAGTGGATGACATGCGGGCCTGAGAGATCCTGTCAAATCCCACAACAGCCGTGCGCTCGGTACATGGCGAAAAAGGTGGCACGGAGATTGAAGCGCCCCTAGCTAATCCATCCCATTTACTGCGGCGCTCTCCGTGCCATGCGCTTCCCCAAATTTCGAATCCCGTGAGGTCTGGGAATGGCAGTGCAACCAATCACACCCAAGATTTCATACCACTCCAACACTCGAAGCATATCAGAATAAGTTCACTTGACAAACTCTGAATGGATCAAGGCGACTAAAAATAAAGTTGAAGTTCCAGCGTGGCTCGCCGACCCCGGTAAGATGCCCCCGAAGCATACGAATTGGGTCAGAACCATCTTCAACCTCTTCTACCCTCGGACCTCGACCCATTCGGGGGCTAATGACAATGACATGTACCTAGGGTAGGGTAATAGGCCTGACCTAGATGCCCTTCCCAAGGATACTGCCCTAAGATCAACGCCATTCAAAGCACATCAGCATCCACCGACTGGAATCACATCAGAGTGCAACCCACTCGACTTGCAATCCCACTCGGATAACCCAATTCCATTTGACCAGTATATCATCATTTGACCGTACTAGAAACCACTCGGAGTACAGAAGATCTAAAGTCACTCAGGATGGCAACGGTCAGGCGTTCACTTTGTAGCATTAATGATCATTTATGTCTTTGTAGTTGGCGTTACCAGTAACGTCTCACCTTAATTTACATTGAACTCCTTGTAACGTGGGCTGGTCGGGGTCCTGGTGCACTCTATATAAGCCACCCCCTCCATTGGGACAAGGGTTCGCACCCCCTGTAACTTGACGCATAATCCAGTCGACCGCCTCCAGGCACCGAGACGTAGGGCTGTTACTTCTAAGAAGGCCCTGAACTCGTAAATCTTGTGTGCACAACCTCACCGTACCTAGGATCTTGCCTCCTCCTACGTACCCCCCTTTCTACGGTCAGACTTAGAACCACAACAGTTGGCGCCCACCATGGGGCAGGTGTCTTAGCGACTTTCCAATAAGGGAGTAGGTACAATTACCTCATCAAGTTGTACTTTCCTCCCACTCACTTCTTCTGAGAGAAACTCCTTCTGTAGAAAGGATCCATTCTTAGCAACGAATATCTTGCCCAACAGTCTCCTTTGGGTATCCTATGAAGACACATTTATACGATTTGGGTTCGAGCTTATCAGGTTGAAGCTTTTTCACATAAGCATCACAGCCCCAAACTTTAAGAAACAACAACTTGGGTTTCTTGCTAAACCATAGTTCGTATGGTGTCGTCTCAACGGGTTCCGATGGTGCCCTATTTAACGTGAATGCAGCCGTCTCTAAAGCATAACCCCAAATCGATAGCGGTAAATCAGTAAGAGACATCATAGATCACACCATATCTAATAAAGCGCGGTTATGACGTTCGGACACACCATTACGCTATGGTGTTCCAGGTGGCGTGAGTTGCAAAACTATTCCGCATTGTTTCAAATGAAGACCAAACTCATAACTCAAATATTCACCTCCACGATCAGATCGTAGAAATTTAGTTTTCTTGTTAAGATGATTTTCCACTTCACTCTGTAATTCTTTGGACTTTTGAAATGTTTCAGACTTATGTTTCATCAAGTAGACATACCCATATCTGCTCAAATCATATGTGAAGGTCAGAAAATAACGATACCCGCCATGAGCATCAACACTCATCGGACTGCATACATCAGTATGTATTATTTCCAATAAGGTTGTTGCTCTTTCCATTGTCCCGGAGAACGGAGTCTTAGTCATCTTGCCCATGAGGCATGGTTCGCAAGCATCAAGTGGTTCATAATCAAGGTATTCGAAAAGCCCATCAGCATGGAGTTTCTTCATGCGCTTTACACCAATATGACCTAAACGGCAGTGCCACAAATAAGTTGCACTATCATTATTAAACCTATATATTGGCTTCAGTACTATGAATATGTGTATCACTAAAATCAAGATTTAGTTAAAATAGACCACTCACCAAGGGTGCATGACCATAAAAGATATTACTCTTATAAATAGGATAACCATTATTCTATGATTTAAATGAGTAACCATCTCGCAACAAACAAGATCCAAATACAATGTTCATGCTTAACGCTGGCACCAAATAACAATTATTCAGGTCTAAAACTAATCCTGAAGGTAGATGTAGAGGTAGAGTGCCGACGACGATCACATCGACTTTGGAACCATTTCCCACGCGCATCGTCACCTTGTCAATAGCCCCTGTTTCGAGTTGCAAATATTAGCAACAGAACCAGTATCAAATACCCAGATGCTACTGCGAGCATTAGTAAGGTACACATCAATAACATGTATATCAAATATACCTTTCACTTTGACATCCTTCTTATCCGCCAAATAATTGGGGCAGTTCCGCTTCCAGTGACTGGTCCCTTTGCAGTAGAAGCACTCAGTCTCAGGCTTAGGTCCAGACTTGGGCTTCTTCACTTGAGCATCAACTTGCTTGCCATTCTTCTTGAAGTTCCCCTTCTTTCCTTTGCCCTTCTTCTTGAAACTGGTGGTCTTGTTGACTATCAACACTTGATGCTCCTTCTTGATTTCTACCTCCGCAGCCTTTAGCATCGCGAAGAGCTAGGGAATTGTCTTATCCATCCCTTGCATATTATAGTTCATCACGAGGCTTTTGTAGCTTGGTGGTAGTGATTGAAGAACTCTGTCAATGACACTATCAACCGGAAGATTAACTCCCAGCTGAGTCAAGTGATTGTGGTACCCAGATATTCTGAGTATGTGTTCACTGACATAACTGTTCTCATCCATCTTGCAGCTATAGAACTTGTTGGAGACTTCATATCTCTCAATCTGGGAATTTGCTTGAAATATTAACTTCAACTCTTGAAACATCTCATATGCTCCATGACGTTCAAAACATTGTTGAAGTCCCGGTTCTAAGCCGTAAAGCATGGCACACTGAACTATCGAGTAGTCATCAGCTTTGCTCTGCCAGGTGTTCATAACACTGGAGTTGCTCCTGCAGTAGGTTTGGCACCTAGCGGTGCTTCCAAGATGTAATTCTTCTATGCAGCAATGGGGATAATCCTCAAGTTACGGACCCAATCCGTGTAGTTGCTACTATCATCTTCAACTTAACATTATCTAGGAACGCATTAAAATTCAACGGAACAACAGCACGGGCCATTTATCTACAACAACATAGACATGCAAAATACTATCAGGTACTAAGCTCATGATAAATAAAGTTCAATTATTCATATTACTTAAGAACTCCCACTTAGATAGACATCCCTCTAATCATCTAAGTGATCATGTGATCCATATCAACTAAACCATGTCCGATCATCACGTGAGATGGAGTAGTTTTCAATGCTGAACATCACTATGTTGATCATATCTACCATATGATTCACGCTCGACCTTTCGGTCTCAGTGTTCCGAGGCCATATCTGCATATGGTAGGCTCGTCAAGTTTAACCCGAGTATTCTGCTTGTGCAAAACTATCTTGCACCCGTTGTATGTGAACGTAGAGCTTATCACACCTGATCATCACGTGGTCTCTCGGCACGACGAACTGTAGCGACGGTGCATACTCAGGGAGAACACTTATACCTTGAAATTTAGTGAGAGATCATCTTATAATGCTATCGCCGTACTAAGCAAAATAAGATGCATAAAGGATAAACATCACGTGCAATCAATATAAGTGATATGATATGGCCATCATCATCTTGTGACTTTGATCTCCATCTCCAAAGCAACGTCATGATCACCATCGTCACCAGCTTGACACCTTGATCTCCATCGCAGCACCGTTGTCGTCTTGCCAACTATAGCTTCAACGACTATCGCTGCCGCTTAGTGATACAGTAAAGCAATTACATGGCGATTGCATTTCATACAATAAAGCGACAACCATATGGCTCCTGCCAGTTGCTGATAACTGTGTTACAAAACATGATCATCTCATACAACAATTTATGTAATCACGTCTTGACCATATCACATCACAACATGCCCTGCAAAAACAAGTTAGACGTCCTCTACTTTGTTGTTGCAAGTTTTACGTGGCTTCTACGGGCTTCTAGCAAGAACCGTTCTTACCAACGCATCAAAACCACAACATGGTATAGTGATTGCTTTTGGATCTTTAGAAAGAACCCTATTAATTGAATCCGATTCAACTAAAGTTGGAGAAACTGACACCCACCAGCGACCTGTGTGCAAAGCATGTCGGTAGAACCAGTCTCATGAACACGGTCATGTAATGTCGGTCTGGGCCGCTTCATCCAACAATACCGCCGAATCAAGAAACAACTAGTGACGGCAAGCAATATGTATATACCCACTCCCACAACTCCTTTGTGTTCTACTCGTGCATATAACATCTACGCATAGACCTGGCTCGAATAACACTATTGGGGAATGCAGTATTTCAAAAAAAAAATCCTACGATCACGCAAGATCTATCTAGGATATGCATAGCAACGAGAGGGGAGAGTGTGTCTACATACCCTTATAGACCGAAAGCGGGAGCGTTGAGTAATGCGGTTGATGTAGTCGAATGTCTTCACGATCAAACCGATCAACTACCGAACGCACGACACCTTTGTGATCTGCACACGTTCAGCTCGGTGACGTTCCTCGAACTCTAGATCCAGCTGAGGCCGAGGGAGAGTTTTGTCAGCATGACGGCGTGTTGACGGTGATGATGAAGTTACCGATGCAGGGCTTCGCCTAAGCACTATGACAATATAACCGAGGTGGAAATCTGTGGAGGGGGGCACCGAACACGGCTAAGAAATCAACTTGTGTGTCTATGGGGTGCCCCCTCCCCGTATATAAAGGAGGAGGAGGGGGCGGCCGACCTCATAGGACGCGCCCTAAGGGGGGAATCCTACTCCTACTAGGAGTAGGTTCCCCCCTTTCCTAGTCCAACTAGGAGGGGGGAGGAAAGGGAAGAGGGGAAGAAGGAATGGGGGACCGCCCCCCTTCCCAATTCGGATTGGGCTTGGGGGGCACGACCCTCCTCTTGGCCGCCTCCTCTCTCTTCCACTAAAGCCCATGAAGGCCCATTAACCCCCCGGGGGGGTTCCGGTAACCCCCCGGCACTCCGGAAAATGCCTAAACCTATCTGAAACCTTTCTGATGTCCAAACATAACCTTCCAATATATCAATATTCATGTCTCGACCATTTTGAGACTCCTCGTCATGTCCGTGATCACATCCGGGACTATGAACAACCTTCGGTACATCAAATCACATAACTCACAATACATATCATCATCAAACGTTAAGCATGCAGACCCTACGGGTTCGAGAACTATGTAGACATGACCGAGATTCAACTCTGGTCAATAACCAATAGCAGAACCTGGATGCTCATATTGGTTCCTACATATTATATGAAGATCTTTATCAGTCGAACCGCATAACAACGTACGTTGTTCCCTTTGTCATCGGTATGTTACTTGCCCGAGATTTGATCGTCGGTATCATCATACCTAGTTCAATCTCGTTACCGGCAAGTCTCTTTACTCGTTTTGTAATGCATCAACCTGCAACTAACTCATTAGTCACTTTGCTTGTAAGGCTCATAGTGATGTGCAGTACTGAGAGAGCCCAGAGATACCTCTTCGACAATCGGAGTGAAAAATACTAATCTCGATCTATCCCAACTCAACAAACACCATCAGAGACACCTGTAGAGCATCTTTATAATCACCCGGTTACATTGTGACGTTTGATAGCACACTAAGTGTTCCTTCGGTATTCGGGAGTTGCATAATCTCATAGTCATAGGAACATGTATAAGTTATGGAGAAAGCAATTAGCAATAAACTAAACGATAAAAGTGCTAAGATAACGGATGGGTCATGTCAATCACATCATTCTCTAATGATGTGATCTCATTCATCAAATGACAACTCATGTCTATGGCTAGGAAACTTAAGCATCTTTGATTAACGAGCTAGTCAAGTAGAGGCATACTAGTGACACTATGTTTTGTCTATGTATTCACACATGTACTAAGTTTTCGGTTAATACAATTCTAGCATGAATAATAAACATTTATCATGATATAAGGAAATATAAATAACAACTTTATTATTGCCTCTAGGGCATATTTCCTTCACTAACCATGCCGACAATAACTCTTAAAGATTATATTAACTCATATCAATGACACAATCAGCTAGCGAGCAATAATAAGATATCTCAAACAGCAACACGTTGTCAAAACAACCATGATATAATATGACAATAGTGGTATCTCGCTAGCCCTTTTTGAGACCGCAAAACATAAATACAGACCACCTCCAAAGTTCAAGCAGTGACTAAACATTGTAATTCATGGTAGAAAAGATCCAATCATGATGCACCCAACATTAGTTGCACACAATGCATAAGTCATGACAGCAGTGCTCTTAGGTTCTAGCTCTTGTTTTAGAAGGTGATGACACAATATAAAAGTAAATAGATCCTTCGCAGAGGGAAGCAGTGATTTGTAGAGGTGCCAGAGCTCAAGTTTTTAAAACAGAGGTAAATGATATTTTGAGACATGCACCCTTCTTATTTACTTGACGACTATTAGTTATCAATATCTTCCATGCTAAGCACGCTAGTGGCGGTTCCCAAGCGATAAAAGTAAAGGTTTACTCCCCCTCCACCAACAAGCACATTCCGCGGCTTGTCCGAAACAACAGGTGCCGTCCAAACCAACAACAGTCCCGGGGGAGTTCTGTTTAATTATTTTCATTTTTGAGTTCGGGACTGGGAATCCCTTTACCCACCTTTTCTCGTGCGATGGCGAGTGAATAAACACTCGACCTAAGAATAACCCGCTTAGCATGGAAGATACCGACCACCTCCTGTCGTTCCATGAACGATCCAGGCACACAAAAAGGATATATATTTTTAAATGTTTTTAGAGGTGACACATGCAAATTTACTTAGGGCGGCAGGGTAATACCGCATATAGGTAGGTATGGTGGACTCATCTAGAATAACTTTGGGTTCAAGGTTTTTGATGTACAAGAAGAATTCCCACTTAGTATAGGCGAAGGCTAGCAAATAGGTTGAGAAGTGGCCAACTAGAGAGCAACAACGGTCATAAACATGCATTATGCATAAGTAATATTGGACACTAGCATGAGTAGGATATGAACACCATGAACATAAATATCATAGAGGCTATGTTGGTTTTGATTCAAGTACATGCATGAACATGTGCCAAGTCAAGCCACTTGAACATTCAGAGGAGGATGCCATATCATCATACTACATCATAATCATTTTCACGCAATGTTGATATCCAAGATAAATCATTATCCACTCCCATCTACTTATGCATGGCATGAGAAACTATAATCTCTAATTGTCATTGCACACATGTTTAATCATAATGGGCTGAATCATGGATACTAGGTTAAACATATTTACACAAATAGAATAAGTCGAGTTCATACCAGTTTCTCTCTGCCAAGGCCAGTTCATCGAGTATCGTCATTATTGCCTTTCACTTGCACGACCGAACAATGTGAAAATAATAATAGTGCAAGAGTGTCGTGGACTAAGCTGGAATCTGCAAAAAAAATATTCAACAGGAGAAGACAAGGTAAAATGGGCTCTTTATTAGATCAACAGTTATTTATATGAGAGCCACTCAACATTTTCATCGTGGTCTTCTCCTTAGTACAACTTGAATAAGAAGAAAAGAAATTCAGACAAACACACTGAAATAGTTTTGGAGTTTTTGGTTTTCTTGAACAAGCAAATAAAAGGGAAAAGCAAAAACAAGAAAAACTATTTACACGGGAAAGCTTCCAATAAACAAAATAAGAACAAGGAAATCTTTTTGGATTTTCTTTTTAATATTATAGCTAAGCATGCATAGAAAGTGAACTAACTACAACTAAATTTTTTTGTTTTTTCTAATGTTTTTCAAACACACAAGAAGAAAGCAAGAAAAATAAAATTAGGCATGGATGATACAATGAAAAGTGAGAACACTGACAAATGGAATTACTGGACATGAATGTAATGTCGCTGAGAAACACGTACTCCCCCAAGCTTAGGCTTTTGGCCTAACTTGGTAATAAATCAGAAGCCTGGATAGTAGTTGGGGTACTGAGGAGTGAGCATCCACTGGTCCCACTGCTGAGGCTCTTCCTCCCCCTCTGCAGCATTCTGATTGTTCCGGTAGGTGATGATGTCCGCATGCATTATCCTATATCCGCCACTGGCAACAAGATCAAAAAAAGCAGGAGCAGGCAATGGAATAATATCACGAGTTATGACGCTAAAAACCAGGTTATATGGAACAGGGATGTTAGGAGATTCGATATCGGTAAAATGGTGGTGATCCATATATTTTTTGACAATGGAAAAACATTAGGAGAGGCTCCTACTGTTGCTTTTATTAAATGTTAACTGAGGATTAACATGAACATATTAGGGGGGTTTTACAAAGTGCATTACAAAAGGGTTGGGGCCAGCCACTTTGGGCACCACCCTGAAGAGAGAAAAATTATACAGAGACAATTATATAGAGGAGACTACTACTGTTGTGAGAGATTCCTTGTATCCTTCCAAGAAGGTCAAGCTTTGGACATTTATTCTACATCCTAAAATCACAAAGTTTTCTTTAAGTTTCCTCAGCCAGTCAAGATGTGTGGTCACCTGCCCTTCAAAAACCACTTTGTTTCTCTGTTTCCATATATTGCAGGAAGCTAGGGTGGTGACTTCCTTAAACAATGGTCATGTCTTGCTTGCATATCTAGCTGGTTATCCCGGTCAATACCCAATATCTCCCAGCATCTGACAACAAAGGGACGTTGGTAGAAGAGGTGGTTGCTTGTTTCTAGTACTCCATGCTCACGAAGAGGATAGTTATGATCATCACCAATATTAAAGTGTCGTCTACACAATAAATCTCTGGTGTTTACTCTGTCAAGGAGCATTAGCCATGCAAAAACCTTGTGTCTCATGATGCACTTGGATTTCCAGATCAATGTTATAACTTGAGGTGCTTGTACATTCCTGAACATGACATCATATTATTTTTTGGGTATGTACTTTGTGTCTCCCCAACATAGTATCCATTCGACCGTGGCCATCTGTTCCAGAGATATTCCGGTCATTGTTGCATGTAGATCATTCAATTCCGCCCCGGCTTCCAAAGATAATGGCAGCATGAAGTTTTCTTCTGGCAAACCGTTGTTGTAGAACTGTGCCAAAGAAATATCCTCATTCTTAGTGAAAGAGAACAAATGTTCATGAATGTTCATTAGAGGTTGTTCATCCGGCCACACATCCTTCCACAAAAGAATTGTGTCTCCCGCCGCTAGTACACAAGTGGTAATACCATGATATACATCCATCAAAGAGAACACATCACGCCACCAGAAAGATCCACAGTTTGGTTTGGCGTGTGGAGGAATTTTATCAGAGTAGTAAGCATCCCATATAATCATGACCCATGGAGTGTCATGCTTGTGCATAAATTTGTGGAGGTATTTAATCAGCAGGGCGTTGTTTTGAATTTGTAGGTTGATGACACCAAGCCCTCCTTTCTTTTTAGGATGGCATACTAGATCCCATGCAGTGAGCGAATGAGTTTTGGCATCTCCGTCAATTTCCTTTCTCCATAAACAATGACTTCTAGCTCTGTCGAAGATTTCAATCAGTTTGAGGGGTAGCTTCAGGACACACATTGCAAATGAGAGTAGCGAAGAGCACGCTGAGTTGATAAGTTGCACGCGTTCTCCAAATGACAGCCAAATGGCAGTTCCCGTCAATCTTCTCTCTATTCTGTCCACTAATGGCACTAGATCCTTTACCGTGGGTTTAGTCATCCAGAGCAGGAGACCAAGATACATGAACGACATTGTTCCCACCTAACATCCAAACACCCTGGCTAAGTCAGAAACTTTTTTCTCCTCCACATTGATTGGCATTAGTTGGGACTTGGAGTAATTAATTTTCAGACCGGTAGCTCGGGCATAAGAATCTAGAATCGCTTTAATTGTGACCAGATCCTCACCATTGGTAGGGAGAACAATTAAAGTGTCATCAGTGTATTGGATAACTGGGAAGTTTCTTGATGCAGGCTGATTAATAGGCAAATTAATTAGTCCTTCAGACCAGGCTTTATTGATTAGGGATTGGAGTAAATCCATCGCCAGCACAAATAATAAAGCTGATATCGAATCCCCTTGTCTCACTCCCCGCTTGCATTTAAATTCCTTGCCGGGTATACCGTTAAGAAGAATTGATGAGGAGCCCGATTCAAGCAGCATCTTTACCCACTTGCACCATCTATCATCAAACCCTTTGCATTTAAGCATTTTTGAAATGAACTCGTTCTCCATAGTGTCAAACACTTTTTCAAAGGCAGGTTTCAGAATGACAATATCATTGCCAGAGTGCTTGCATTAATGAAGATAATCGAATGCCCAACCAAGGTAATCTTGAATTGCCCTACTCTTTATAAAGCCATATTGATTTCAGTGAACCATTTTTAGAATCCAACGTTGGAGTCTTTCAGCTAATATCTTTGTAATGACTTTGAGCACACAATTTAACAGGGATAACGATCTATAGTCGTTCACTGTTTCCGGAGCCAGTTTCTTCTGGATCAAGGTAATGAGTGAGGTGTTTAAACATTTCAGGTTAACTTTACCTTCCCGGAAGTCTTGACAAAGTTGGTAGAAATCTTCTTTAATAATGCCCCAACAAACTTTTAAAAAAGACTGTTAAGTCCATCTGGTCCTGGTGCACGGTCAGTAGGAATCAATTTTATGACATGATCTATCTCCTCTTTGGTGAAAGGGATCGAGAGTTGTTTTAGACCTTGACATTTGTGCACTAGTTCAGAAAGATCGAAGTCATACTGAAATTGATTAGAAACACCCATTCGATTTTTAAAACATTCATAAAATGCAGCCACCATTTCCTCATGATTTTCAATAAGATGACCATCTGGTAACAACAGTTTAGTGATTGAGTTCCTGTGCAATCTCTCAATGGCACGAGCTTGGAAATATTTAGTGTTTCCCTCCCCTTGAACTACCCCGCGAAAAGTGCATCTCTTTTTCCAATACTCACTTTGGTATTTTAACAACCTTAGCAAATGTGCTTTAAGAATGAGTCTGAAGTTTGTCTCGGGAATGGATAAAATTATGATTTCCTCCAAATTATCAAGTTGTAATAAGATTTTATTGCAGTTCTCAATTAATAGTTTGAGTTTAGATATTGATTTACTCCACCTCTTTAGAGCATATCTCAGTCTTTTCAGCTTAGCAGAGATCTTAGTGGCACTAGATGTTGCTTTAATAGGAGCCAAGAGTCTTGAATCACTTGCATGAAACCCGGATGTGAAGGCCAAAAAATTTCAAATCTAAAAATTTTACATCTAGGAATAGCTATATCCACCAATAAAACACAAGGAATATGGTCTGAAATTGGTCGAGCAAGTGGTTTTACCACAGTGTTTGGGAATTTCAAAATCCATTCCAGGGAGGAGAAAAACCAATCCAGTTGTCCCAATAATGGAGTTTGCTGCATATTACGCCATGTATACTTCCTCCCTTTAATTGGAATTTCCAATAGTGCCAAAGCACTAATAATTTCATTAAATTTAATGATATCATCCACATTTCCACCTGGTAGATTTCTATTGTCTAAAGATCTCATGAAGTTAAAGTCTCCCATGAAAAGCCATAAATCATTCACTTCAACATTTATACCTTCCATCCACCGAGTAAATAAATCCCTGTCGGGTGCTTCACATGGTCCATAAATGTTTGAGAGTAACCAAGTGTCGTTTGTTTGCACTAAAGTCAGTCTGATAGTGATAGCAAAAGAAAGTTTATGCACAACTTGGCCAGAGAATTGACTACTTCACCAAATAATGATGAGACCACCAGAAGAACCCACTGAAGGGACAAATTCAAACTTGTCAAACCTTCTCGAGCAACATTTTCTAATATACGAATGATCGAACTCTGATTTTTTCATTTCTTGTAAGCATACAATTGAGCAGTTCAACTCGTCAATTTTGTTACGCAGTGCATCACATTTAGTACTAGCGTTTAAACCACACACATTACAACAAAGGACATTCCACAAAAGGGACGACATTAAGGTTCGAAGCAAATAGAGTTCAGAACAAAGTAGATAGTTTCAAAGCGAAGTAAAAGATAAAACCGAATGACTCGCTAGCTTTACTGAGATGAAGCCACGTCCTTTCCCTTGCCCTTGAGAGCAGCATAAAGCTTTTCCTTGGTTAGTTCTTCCTGGGGTATAGCACAAGCGATGGTTCCAATATACTAGAGTGTTTCAATTGGCGTAGGAGGGGGGCTGCTTCACAGCTGCAGAACCAAAACCAAGTTGGTGCTCTAAAATGTCTGGTGTGCGTCGTGGTTTAACATAAGATTGTTTTTTCCTGCCATCTGCCATTGAAGGTGCCTTAAAACCCTTCTATATTGTCGCTCTGACACTACGCCTCACTTCAGATACATCAAGAGGTGTGACCACTCTGCGCCTCTTCCTTGAAGTGGCCTCATCCACCTCCATCAGAGTCTGGTTACTATCCTGGCTGATAACTTCTTCAAAGACAAAGTAGCTTTCCATTTCCATCACTTCCAAAGAATTTGCTGCCAATAAACCCCTCAGATTGCGTGAAATGAAGTTGCAGCAGATGTTCCAAGCTTCCTCGGAGAAACTAATAATTTTAGCTCCCGGCATAAAAGGTGAAAATGGGAAGACAGAAAAGCATGACATTCCAACTAGACTATGCAGAGTATCTTGTAGGCCATCAGCAAATCTTTTCCAAGCTGATTTATTTCCAACCGCTGCAGTTTCCCAGCCCAATCTTGGTGCAAAAACAGTGCAATACAAGTGGATCATGAAGGACAGCCAATTATCTTCAGCAGGGACCACAATTGTGATGTCATGTGAGTTAACTAGAGTAAAAGTCAAGTCTCCTCCAGCCTGACCCTGAATGAAATCTTCAGCCACATCCTCGATCAACGCCACATGCTCATTCCAAACCCTGAGGCCACCATCAAATCCTAATTCCGCAGATTGAATACCATCCATCATGGAAGGCCCATCATAACCAGTGAACTGTCTGTAACTGAACCCTTGATAAACCGGTGGAACAGGGGCAATTCAGGCCACACACCCCATCCTTGCTATGGTGGAGTAGGGGGGGGCCTCCCAGGCGGTTGCAGCATTCTGAAGGTGCCAAACTTGTGCATTGTGGTGTTGTTGTTGCATAGTATTCAGAAACGGAAGTTGCTCAAGATGAGACGACGCACCCATTGGAGGAGTAGCTTCTTCATTCCCTTGCATCCCTGGACTGGTGTTTCTACCATTCAGCACGTACACAGGTACTATCCAAGATGTGCCAAGTCAGCTAATATTAGTAAATCTTTTGACTATCAGACTGAAAGGTACTAAAGCAAGTTCATTGATCAGCACACGGACAAGCACTCTCGATTTCTTGTAACCAGGGCGGTGCCAGTACATGCATCTACCAAAACACGAGACCGCTTTGATAATGTAGTGCTCGGTTTGATAATTCATAGGAAATCCAAGCAACATAACCCAAGCATCTCTCTCAATCACATGCCTAAGCATATACAGTCCCTCATCATGACGCAATAGATAAAAAATGGTGTGTTCATCTTAAGGTTGTTCTCCTCTGTTAACCATAGTATCACGCACTAAACTATCATGGAACCGGATTAAACCCAAGCAGAAAGGATAAAGCTCTCCATCTATAGTATGTGCACCATGATATCAAGCAAAATACGTCTAACCTCAGCCAAAATTGCTTCACGCTGCAAATCTGCGGGGGGTGGAACCACCATGACCAAAGCATACTGCGAGTAATCGAGTGGCGGGTCATCGACGACCACCATGTTCCTCTGCAGCCTGCCCTCTGGACCTTGCTGGATATCCATCTCGCCCGGCACATACTGGTATGGGAGAACAGGGAGATTCGCGATGGGTGGTAGAGTTTGGGACGGGGAGGAGCTCTCGAGGTTGCAGGGTGGTAGACTAAATAGGGGAGGGAGCATGTCTCGGGAATCGGGGCGGTTCTAATAGGATAGGAAGGAGGCAAAACGTCCAGGGTATTTTCGTCTAAGGTGTCACTGTTTTGCACCTAATCCCCTTTTTTCCTCTTGCTTATCCAAATTTGTTTCCTCTTAATTCATCATTGAGTCAGGTCCCACGATTTTCTACGCCCAAGCTTGTTGTGATTTGACTGTCGCAACGGAATGGTAGGGCTAAATGAGATCATAAATTCCTTATTTATATGGTCTTTCCTAGCCCAAGTCATCAATTTATTTGTACTGAAGAACAGTACCAGCTCATATGACCTAACAACCCAAAATTTTTGCAACGCAATCCCACCAAACAGCCCGAATGAGTATGACCGTGGGCCAAGCATTTTTTGCACCATAAACCTGAAGATGAATTTGCATGTATACCCTGAGGGTTTAAAGGAATAGAATTGTACCTCTCAAAACTAATATCCATGCAATTCTTGGAGTGATGACCTCGGCCTTTGCATTTAATACATATCATTAATTTGTCGAAAATAAATGCCTTGTCTGGTAAATGAGGCAAATCGAGGATTGATATGATCGCCTGGTTAGAATATCCTGCCTGCCATAGATCTAGAATTTCCTGAAGCTTTGCAGCCGGGATAGAGTGCCATGCATGAGATTTAAAATTTGAACCAGCGAACTGTTTGCCAATCACCTTAGAATCCGATTGACATTTAATAGAAG
This sequence comes from Triticum aestivum, assembly GCF_018294505.1. Classification (NCBI taxonomy): domain Eukaryota; kingdom Viridiplantae; phylum Streptophyta; class Magnoliopsida; order Poales; family Poaceae; genus Triticum; species Triticum aestivum. The sequence goes on from NC_057797.1 coordinate 507,592,641, forward strand.
AGAGGCTACCAAAACTCAAAAAGTTTTGTTGAACGATCTGATCATCCCTTGAGTCCTTTGACATGAAATCCAAACTTCCAAATCACATTTGATCAAACCTAGGGATATTAAACTTAGCCAACTCAGCATGAGATGCGGTATCTTCTCGGGAATTATGTAAAAACCTCAAAGAACTTCGAATGTCCACAGGCGATCTGGACAAAACCTTTGGTAACTCATCATCAAGATGCCAATCAGAATCATCCCATGCATATCCATGTGAAATTTGAATAGGCGAATGTGACAAACAAAGTTTGCCCAAACGCGATCTTTCAGGGCATAAATGAAGTGTCCAACATGATTTGAAGCCACCAAAAATCGGAAATTCCTTTTGCTCAATTGTGAGACATTGGATCCCGAAGCCAAACCACCAATACAACATTGCAACACCAAACCCACCGACTCCACCAAGAGGGAGAAAGATGCTGAGGAGAAAGAAACAACCAAGAAAAATTCCATGGTCCCCAAAGAACTGTTGAAGTGCACCGTAGATCGATATTTTGAATGTACCTTTTGTTCCACCTTGAGATCAGGAGCAAAATCCCAATGGAGAAGGGTGGCCATAGAGGATCTAGGGTTTTGGAGACATCCATGGCTGGTTTGGGGAAGATTAGTGTGAGCTGTGGGGAGGGAGGCATCATGGGTGGGGGGAGGTGGCAGGGAGGCGCCATGGGTCATGGTGGTGATCCATGTCCGCCTGGTCTAGGTAAACCTTGGTCAGAGGGTAATCATGAAGGCATATCTTAACCTCGAAGTGAGCCGCCAAACGAGTAGCAAAAATCCCACCATGTATTTTACCCTTGGACCTATTAATATGCAGTCGATGTGCCACAATAGCTCCCAAGCTATAAGTGGTGTCGCCCTCTAGTGCGCGACGTAAAACCGCAAAGTCTGGTGCGCTGAGCGCACCCACCTTTTCTCTAGCAAGCAAACACTTAGCGATAAATGAAGTAAAATACTGCACTGTAGGAAAGTGTATGCTAGTGGCAGTGACGGCCGACACCCCTCTCTCATCTCCCACCATCAAGGTACGATAAAAGGCCTCAAACTCTGCCGGCCTAGGCTCAACTAAACTCCCATCAGAAGGGATCATGCATATGTTACAAAATTCAGTAAGTAGTATCTAATGGGTTTCAGCATATAAATCAAATCGCACTTCAGGAGGATTATTCCTAGAGAGGAAAGTAAAGCTTTGAACAAAGGAGTTTGTGAGGAGATGATACTGTTCGCATTCAACTGCAATGAAGTCGATGAGGCCGGCATTAGTAGCATATTGTGTGAACTCCTGAAGGATTCCAGCCTCTTCCATGAATGGGGTGTGCGGCCATTCGCACGGCCGTACTTCCGCCAACCTCCGAGGATGGAGGTCACTGTTAGATGACTCCCTAGTAACACCCTTGGAGTTCTTCTTGGAGCCAAACATCCTAAATATATTCATGGTTTTCCTATGAACAAAAATTCTCAAATTATTAGTCCACAAAATTTTCTCAACAAAACTTCACAAAAATGATACCAACTACTCATAGGGATACATAGAGGCCATAGCAATCATTCAAACTACTTAGAACTCTAAGAATTCAACATGCACGCTCATCTACAGCAGCACCAAGAGTAGCTAATTATTCAAAATATAAAACACTAAAACAAAAACTAATTGAACAAACGATGGAGTCACATACCAAGTAATAATCCCCCGGAATAGTTTCAGAAATGGAGCTTCGAGCAAAGAGATCAAAATCCGCGGGCTAGAGAGAAAGAACATAAGAGAGAGAGAGAGCTATGGGGAATTTCTTATGGAGGTATGTGATGATGTGGTGTAAAGAGATAAGTGAGGGGGCCCATGTGGGGACCACTACCCACCAAGGCGCGCCTGGGGGTCCTGGCGTGCCCAGGTGGGTTGTGCCCACCTAGTGCACCTCCCTATGATGTTATTTGCACCAAAAATTCAGAAATATTTAGGAAAAAACATATTAAATTTTTCAGGGCATTCTGAGAACCTTCATTTTTGGGTCATTTTTTTATTGCACGGGAAAATCAGAAAACAGACAAAACATGGAATTTTATTATATTTAACTAATAAAAATAGAAAACAATAAGTAGGGACAGAAGGTAGTGCTTACTAAATTCATCAACTTCATACTGCTAAAAAATGATCCATTAATAAGGTTGATCAAGTCTTATTAACAACCACTTTCGGTTAGCATGAACCGAAGAACTTTTGTAAATCACTAAGTTACCTCAATGGGGATATGAATGTCCCCAACAATAAGCATTTCATATTTCTTTTTGGCAGTAGGAAGAGGTATTTGAAAACTTCCAATAGTGATTGTTAGAGATTTTTCAATAACGTTAATACCATTCACTTGGAATTGTTTCTTCGGAAAGTGCACACTATGCTCATTACCATTGATATGAAAAGTGACTTTTATTTTATTGCAATCAATAACAGCCCATGTAGTATTCAAGAAGGGTCTACCAAGGATAATCGACATGTTGTCGTCCTCAGGCCTCTCAAGTATAATAAAGTCAGTCAAAATAGTAACATTAGCAACAACAACAGACACATCCTCACAAAATACCGATAGGTATGGCAGTTGATTTGTCAGTCATTTGCAAAGATATTTCAGTAGGTGTGAGTTCATTCAAATTAAGTCTTTTATATAAAGAGAAAGGCATAACACTAACACCAGCTCCTAAATCACACAAAGCAGTTTTCACATAATTCTTTTTGATGGAGCAAGGTATAGTTGGTATTCCCAAATCTCCGATTTTTTAGGTACTCCATATTTAAAAGTATAATTAGCAAGCATAGTGGAGATTTCATCTTCTGGTATTTTTCTCTTATTGGTGATGATATCTTTCATATACTTTGCATAAAGAGGCATTTTCAAGATATCAGTCAGTACGCAAAAAGACTGGCCGTAGCATTTCAGCAAAGCGTTCAAATTCTTCATCATCATTCTTTTTAGTTGACTTAGGTGGAAAAGGCATTGGTTTTTGAGCCCATGGTTCTCTTTCTTTACCGTATTTTCTAGCAACAAAGTCTCTTTTGTCATACCTTTTATTCTTAGGTTGTGGGTTATCAAGATCAACATGTGGTTCTATCTCAACATCATTGTCTGGTTCTTTATTATGTGGTTGAGTATTTTCATGAACATCAACACTATCTTTTTCATTATCACTAGGTGAGTGTTCATTACCAGACTGAGTTTCAGCATCAGACATAGAAGTTTCATTATCATTGTCAGGAGGTTTCTCTATTTCAGGTTCACTAGGAGCATGTGAAGTCCTATCATTTTTCTTTTTCTTTTTAGAAGGACTAGGTGTAGTGATGTTGTTCCATTGTGAATCCTGTTCTATTATTTTTGGGTGTCTCTTAGGATAAAGTGGTTCCTGTGTCATTTTACCTCCGCTAGTTGCTACTCTAACAGCAAAGTCATGTTTATTATTATTCATTTCATCAAGAAACTCTCTTTGAGATTTAGCAGCTTGTTCTAACTGAGTTTGGACCATAGAAGCATGCTTTCCAACACCTCTAACATCATTTGAGATTCTAAATAACAAGTCACTCAAGCAGCAATCATATCAGAATTGTATTTCAATTGTTTCATAACATTTGCATTGAAGTGATCTTGTTTTCTAATATAGTTTTCAAACTCATAAAGGCATTGGCTAGGATGCATTTTGTGAGGATTGTCATTATCATTAAATTTCATAAGAGAATTTACCTATACCACCTTAGGAGGTGGTGGTGTATTAAGCCCATGTATTTCTTCAATAGGAGGTAAATTTTTAACATCCTCAGCTTTAATTCCTTTTTCCTTCATAGATTTCTATGCCTCTTGCATATCTTCAGGACTGAGGTATAATATACCCCTCTTCTTTGGAGTGGGTTTAGCCGGTGTTTCAGGAAGAGTCCAATCATCATAATTTTTCAATATTTTATTCAACAATTCTTCATCTTGTCCAACAATTCGTTCCCTGAAAACACAACCAGCACAACTATCTAGGAAATCCCTAGAAGCATCGGTTAGTCCATTATAGATGATATCAAGTATTTCATTTTTCCTAAGAGGATGATCAGGCAAAGAATTAAGTAATAGGCAAGGCCTCCCCCAAGCTTGTGGGAGACTCTCTTCTTTAATTTGAACAAAGTTAAATATTTCCTGCAAGGTTGCTTGTTTCTTATGGGTAGGGAAATATTTTTCAGAGAAGTAATAGATCATATCCTGGGGACTACGCACACAACCAGGAGCAAGAGTATTGTACCAAGATTTAGCATCACCCTTTAATGAGAACGGAAATAATTTGAGAATAAAGTAATAGTGAGTGGGGGAGTCCTGGATTAGGGGGTCTCCGGACAGCCGGACTATATCCTTTGGCCGGACTATTGGACTATGAAGATACAAGATTGAAGACTTTGTCTCGTGTCCGGATGGGACTCTACTTGGCGTGGAAGGCCAGCTAGGCAATACGGATATGTATATCTCCTCCTTTGTAACCGACCTTGTGTAACCCTAGCCCTCTCCGGTGTCTATATAAACCGGAGGGTTTTAGTCCGTAGGACAACATACAATCATACCATAGGCTAGCTTCTAGGGTTTAGCCTCTCCGATCTCGTGGTAGATCAACTCTTGTAATACTCATATCATTAAGAATAAATCAAGCAGGACGTAGGGTTTTACCTCCATCAAGAGGGCCTGAACCTGGGTAAAACATCGTGTCCTCTCCCTCCTGTTACCATCTGCCTTAGACGCACAGTTCGGGACCCCCTACCCGAGATCCGCCGGTTTTGACACCGACATTGGTGCTTTCATTGAGAGTTCCTCTGTGTCGTCACCATTAGGCTTGATGGCTCCTACTATTATTGATAGCAATGCAGTCCAAGGTGATACTTTTCTCCCTGGACAGATCTTTGTGTTCGGCGGCTTCGCACTGCGGGCCAACTCGCTTGGCCATCTGGAGCAGATCGAAAGTTACGCCCCTGGCCACCACGTCATGTTTGGAAGCTTAAACTACACGGCCGATATCCGCGGAGACTTGATCTTCGACAGATTCGAGCCCCTGCCTTATGCGCCATGCGGTCACAATGAGTACGATTTAGCTCTACCATCGGACAGTGTTCGAGAAATCGCACCGGCAGACACTTCGACCCTCAATTCGGAGCCAGTTGCGCCATCCATGGATGGGTGGATAGACCCCGCCACGGAGGACGTATCATCTGTGGCGATCAAGCCTAATATCGACCTTACCCTTCACGAGAGCGGTGTTGCTAAACTGTCGGATCCTTCTCCGGCCACGGACTCCAAACCGCCTGCGCCCGTTCTCGTTGAATCTGATAGGGCGCCGATCATGGAGTTTACCTTCGCGGATATTTTTCAGCACTCGCCCTTTGGTGACATACTGAACTCATTAAGGTCTCTCTCCTTGTCAGGAGAGTCCTGGCCGAACTACGTCCGGCAGGATTGGGATGCGGATGACGAAGAAATTCGCCGCCCACCCACCACCCACTTAGTAGCCACTGTCGATGACTTACCAACATGCTCGACTTCGACTCCGAAGACATCGATGGTATGGACGACGATGCGGGAGGCGAAGAGGAACCACTGCCCACAGGGCACTGGACGCCTACTTCGTCACATGACGTATACATGGTGGACACACCCAAAGAAAACAACGACGCGGAACGGAAGGACGCAGCGAAGGATTGTTCCCTCGAGAAGCAGTCAAAGCGGCGGCATAAACGCCGCTCCATATCCCGCCTCGGCAGAAATAACAATCATGTAGACCCAGCGATAGAGCAGGGTGCACCATCGCCAGACCAGGGCAACACGGGGAATCAAACCGAACAACCCGACTCCGTCGAAGATAACAGTCCGGACGACATCACACTGGATAGGCGCCAGGAGTAACATAATGCCCACCAAAGGCTTGTTGCCACGACGAGGAGTCTGAAAAAACAGAAGCAAAGGCTCAAGGCTGCACAAGACACACTCAAAATCAAATGGAGTGAAGTACTCAACACTGAAGCGAAGTACGGCAGTTATCGCCACACCAAGAGCTATCCGAAGCGAAAGTTGCTACCTGAATTTGATGAGGAGGCCTTAGATCCTCCATAATTAAAAAATAAAATGGCCATCCGGTCGGATAGACGACCTCACAGCCAACATAAAGCGGCAAATGACGCCGCACATAAACTAGTACGCGATCCGCGTAAGGGCTCGCATCAAAAGGACGGCGCAACCAGATCCATCTATGGACCACCCAGGCGCGCTCCAACATACAATGCAACACAACAAACATCTGAACACCACGGTACGCCCAAATACAGGGGTGCCGCACACCCTCTATGTTTCACCGATGAGGTGCTGGACCATGAATTTCCAGAGGGATTCAAACCCGTAAACATAGAGGCGTACGATGGAACAACAGACCCTGGGTTCTGGATTGAGGACTACATCCTCCACATCCATATGGCTCGAGGAGACGATCTCCACGCCATCAAGTACTTACCCCTCAAGCTCAAAGGGCCAGCTCGGCACTGGCTTAAAAGCCTCCCCGAAAACTCCATCGAAAGCTGGGAAGAGCTCGAAGACGCCTTTCGGGCAAATTTTCAAGGGACATATGTCCGACCACCAGATGCAGATGATTTAAGTCATATAACTCAACAGCCCGGTGAGTCAGCCCGAAAACTTTGGAACATGTTACTCACTAAAAAGAACCAAATAGTTGATTGTCCGGACGCCGAAGCCTTAGCAGCCTTCAAGCATAGCGTTCGAGACAAATGGCTTGCCAGACACCTCGGTCAAGAAAAGCCGAGAACAATGGCAGCATTAACAAGCCTCATGACCCGTTTTTGCGCGGGCGAGGATAGCTGGTTAGCCCGATGCAGCACCAGCGACCCAAGTACATCCGAAGTCAGGGATGGAAACGGGAAATCATGACGCAGCAAGAATAAGCGCCGGAATAAAGAAGACAGCCCGAAGAGCACAGCGGTAAACGCCGGATTTAGAAGCTCTCAGCCAGGGCAGCAGAAGCCACGCTCCAAAGGCAATAGAGACGAATTGTCCAGCCTAAACAAAATTCTGGACCAAATATGTCAGATCCATAGCACCCCAGATAAACATGTGAATCATACCCATAGAGAATGTTGGGTCTTCAAACAGTCCGGCAAGCTCAACGCCGAACACAAGGGGCAGGATACACCGAGTGACGACGAGGACGAGCCTCGCAAGCAAAGCACAGGGGAACAGAAGAAATTCCCACTAGAAGTCAAAATAGTCAACGTATTACACGTGATAAAAGGGAGAAACAAGGCGGCACCTTTAGAGGAACATGCACCAGGGCCTATCACCGCGGAGCTCCGCCACTGGTCGTCCCAACCGATCACCTTCGACCATCGGGATTACTCGGCAAGTATCCGGCGTGTAGGATGGGCTGCCTTGGTATTAGATCCAATAATTGACGGATACCACTTCACACGAGTCCAAATGGACGGCGGCAACAGTTTAAATCTGATATATCAGGACACAGTCCGCAAAATGGGGATAGACCCAACAAAAATTTGTCGCAGCAATGCTACCTTTAAAGGAGTAACGCCAGGCCCGGAGGCTCACTGCAGGGGCTCCCTGCTACTAGAGGTTATATTCGGCTTCCCCGATAACTTCCGCAGCGAAAATTTAACTTTCCACGTTGCTCCGTTCCAAAGTGGCTATCAAGCACTACTCGGACGCGAAGCTTTCGCTCGCTTTAACGCAATACCGCATTACGCTTCCCTCAAGGTCAAGATGCCCGGTCCACATGGCATCATTACAGTAAATGGAAATATTGAGCGCTCCTTATGCGCCGAAGATAGTGCGGCCGCCTTGGCCGCCGCACACTAAACGACATCACCAACTCAAGCATTTGACAGGTCGTTAAGACCACAGACACGGCTAGACGAGTCCACCTCAGCTATATGTAATTAATACAGGTTTGATGGCTATACCCCTATTACAATACAAGGGGCTCAACGCGCGCGCAAAAGTGGCAATAAGGCTCACCTTTACTCATTTTCAACTATATATTGTTTATTATAACTTAACTTTTGCACGACAACTTTTCAATTAAGTTCCTCTCTTTTTGAGATGGCCATCATGCTACACCCGTCCAGGATATGGCACAACGGAGACACAGACACATGATTCTTTGTAGATTAAGACCCTGCGTAAACCTTTTTTACTGTCTCTTGTTGATTTACATCCCTCGGATTCTCAGTACAACCGAGAAGGATGCTTAGATCTTGGCATGTGGCCATGCCAGAATAATGCACATACCTGGACACCAGGGGCTTATTACAAAGGATACTGTTTAGACCTAGTTTACACCATAAAGACCGAATACCTTAGGGAGTGTTCAGTGTCGCGAGTTTGGCCTTATATGCATCAGCTCTGAATCATGTCTTTGGTCAAATGTTGGGTTTGCCCGGCTCCCGTGTTTTGCTGCCTTTCTTTCCGCTTTATCGGCTAAGGCGGCACCAGGAGAACTGCTGCGATTGTGCCCTGGTTCATCCGGACGAGCACCTCAGTAGAGAAAGCCAAAAACTGGCTGTCATGATATAGCGTGAGACTGGTCAACCACTCGATGACCAATTGGAATCTTCGGGATTCCTCCGCATTAACGAAGGGCCGTTTCCTGGCCAGGAATGTATGCACCCCGAATCCGGATGAGTGCGGAGCCACCAGGGGCTATGTAGTAGCCCCACTGTCAAACTCCTATGACTAAGTGAAAGTGTTAAAGCATTATAGTCCAGTTGCCTAGTTCGCTGCACTATCACCTCCTTAATAGGACCAAGACGTTGGATTAAGTGCGAATACGTGTCTTCTGCAAACACCTCCGCATTATATGCGCGGGGGCTGAAGCCGACGACTGCAATCTTTCAGGTTATATACATGTATACATAAATGGCCGCAGAGGAGGCATCACAATACTTTCGGGCAAAAGTATAAATACAGCCTTGATAAAATCAATAAAACCTTGTTTTTACAATAGGAATACATATCACTCAAACATAACATTCTTCAAGCACTGGGCCTCTATCGCACGAGCGCCCTCAAGAACTTCTTCAAAATAGTGCTCGGCAGCCACTCGGCCTATGGCCGAACCCTGCGCCGCGACAGTGGTGGCATCCATCTCCACCCAATATGTTTTGACACAGGCAAGGGCCATCCGCGAGCCTTCTATGCACGCCGACCTCTTCATCGCATTAATGCGTGGCACCACACCAAGGAACTACTGCACCAAGCTAAAATAGTTGTTCGGCTTTGGCCTTTCCGGCCATAGATGATCCACGACAGACCTCATGGCGAGTCCGGACAATCTATTGAGTTCGGCCCATTCGGCAAGCTGATCAGTCAATGGAAGCGGATGCTCTGGAACATTAAATTGCAACCAGAACAGCTTGTCCACTTCACGATCTGTTTGATCTCGGAAGTATTCGGCCACATCGACAGCGCTCGCCGCTAAGTCCATATATGCGTCGGCCGAACTCCATAGCCGATCCAGAGGGGCATACCGCGGATCGCCGAACTTCCTCTGGAGCATAAAGGGCTTCCCAGCCACAATGTCCCCGGCTTCACGCAGCTCCTCCTTCTTCGCTCTCATTGTAGAGCGGGTGTCTTTGGTCGCCATTGTGGCCTTTTCAAGGTCCGTAGCCTTTGGCCGGTTTTCTTCTTCAAGAAACTGGTAGCGGTCGGTAGTGTCTTTTAACTTCACAGCCATTTTGGCCATTTTCTCTTTGCTCTCGCTATGCGCGGCCTTCAAAGCGGTCGCATTACTACTCCTCGCTTGCTCCTTGGCTCGGGAAAGCCTCGCGCCGCAGGGCCTCCATGGTGGCAGCTCCATCTGCAGTCACAACATATTAAAGATACTGGCATCACGCTGCTCTTACAATGTGACATTCACTATAAACATCACCTACCCTGTGCCCCTTCAAGCCGCTTGTTAACAAGCTCGATGTCAGCATCTGCCGCATCAAGTCGCTGTTTTAGTTCGGCAACCCCATCAGTCCGGCTAGCCACCGGAGCTTCAGACACCTGCACATAACGGCAGTCTGGTTATTACCTGGGACTACGATCCTTTGTTCGCCGCCGTTCTCGATGGCAACCAGAGTCTCAGGGGCTACTGTCTACACAGGATGCACCTAAAAATGTGCGGTACTACCACAAATGCATATCATTCCACGTACCTCAAAGCCCATCAGTAGACTCATAAAGGCTTCATGCAACCCATTTTCGGCGGACGAAATCCTTTCAATCACCATACACATTAATGTACGGTGCTCTTCTGAGATAGTCGCTCGCTCTAGCAGACCCTTCAGTACGTCCGACCGCATACAAAGTGGTGTCGGGCTCTTTTGATTGCTCTCTTCAAGAGCCGGATACTGAGGGCTTCGGGTGACCATGGGATTACCTTCTGGCCTTGCCGGATCCGGAGAAACTCTCCATGACGACACTTCAAGGTCGCCCACTTCTTGAGCTAGGGAGTCCGGGGGAGGCATTTCGCTCTCCATCATCTCCGGAAGAAGATCCCCCGAAGACGAGCTCCGCTGAGAAGGGCTCAGATCCGAACTACAAGATAGATGCTTCGGTTATCTTCCTCAGAAGTAAGGTAGTATATCTTCACTATTAAGTACTTTTTGATTACTTACAGCTTGTTAGAGGGCTGATCCCCGCACAGACTTTGTGCGGCAAGAGCACCCTCTGAGGCGGGACCCTCTAATGGAGTTTTCTTCTCCCGTTTGGAAACGTTGGTTTCCGGGTCATCAGAGGTAGTCCTCTTCCTCCCCCGGGGCGAGGGAATGTCAGATTCCTTCCCTTGGTTATCCTCCCTCACAGAGGCGCTCATTCCCTCGGTTGGAATAGGTAGTGGTGGGGGCCCGCTTTCGCCCTCTTTATTCCCCCCTTCATATTCCTTTGAGGGCACCAGGCAAGGTGTTGGCTCGAGCATCTTTTCCAGCACCGGGTTGTCCAAGCCTTCGGGAAGGGGGGCCGAACACCGGATCATCTTCGCCTTTGTTATCCAGTCCTGGTCAAAAAGCGATTCTTCAGAATGACGACATGATAAATGAAAGACAGTGTGTTCGGCTAGAGGATTACTTACTTGGGCCGTGTAAGTGCATCTAGTGCCAGCCCTAGTTGGTTTTGGAGTATTGACGACAAACCTAGTTGAGGGACTAATGTGTTTGTGAGAATTGCAGGATAACACAGGTAGAAGTCCCTCATTGATTCGGTTTTCCTACCAGAGATGACCCCTAAAAATGTATGAAGACATTGAAGTCAAAGGTGGTATATGAAGATATTCACATTGAAGACTATGACAAGAGAAGACACCACATGAAGCCTATGGAGCTCGAAGACTTAGATCTTTCGTAGTTCTCTTTCTTTTGTGTTGAGTCATAGGAACCACCGTACTGTTAAGTGGGGTCCAAGAGAACCAGTCAGAATGACTGAACTGATGCCTAACCAAAACCTATGTCTTCGAGTGAAGACTATGAGAGCGAATCTTGTCTAGAGTCGGACAAGTCAGCTTTGCTTGCAGCCCAAGTAAAGTTGTGTGTGAGTTTGAAATCTAACCGTTGGAACACGTGTCAGTTCCTTAGTGACCCACGGTCATTTCAGACAAATCAGGTCGGGTTGCCAAGTGGCTATAAATAGCCCACCCCCTACAACCATAAACGGTTGGCTGCTCAGATTAAGAGCACGGCTTTTGTCGTTTGAGAGCAACCCACCTCGAAGCCTTTGAGAGAGAATTCCTTGCGAGGATAAAGCCCTAACCACCCAGAGCCAAAGAGAATTAGGCATCACTTAAGTCTTCTTGTGTGTGTGATATGAAGACTTATTACACTTGAGGACTGTGCATCCTCCAGCCGGTTAGGCATCGCGTTCTGAGCATCCAAGAGACATTGTGGATTGCCGGTGAATGAAGTCTGTTAAGGTTTGGGAGTCTACCTTGAAGACTTACCAGAGTGATTGGGCGAGGTTTGTGTGACCTTAGCTCAAGGGGAATACGGTGAGGACTGGGTGTCCTGAGCTGCGTGTTCAGGACTGGGTGTCCTAAGGTTTAAATACCTAGCCGCCCTAACCAGACGTACAGTTGTCACAGCAACTGGAATTGGTCCAACAAATCATTGTCTTCAGCGAGTCACTGGTTTCATCTTCCCTTCCCTTTACTTACTGTTACTCCTTGTGAAGTCATTGTATGTTTGCGCTATCTTTTGTCTTCACCGAGTGACTGCGTGTTCTGTCTGGCTTCACAATATCTTCCTACCTGATCCTTACTACATTGCTGCTATTAGTCATTGTGCTTTCACTCTATTGAATACTTGACTATGGCTTGCCTAGTGTAGTCTACCTTCCGCTGCAGGGTATTAGGTTTATTTCTATCGTTTGTCTTCATAACTCCCACGTTTTGAAGACTTTCATAAAAATCGCCTATTCACCCCCCCTCTAGTCGATACAACACACTTTCAATTGGTGTCAGAACTTGGTGCTCCCTTGTTCTGTGTGATTCGGTTTAACCACCAGGAGTTTTAGCTATGTCGACTGCAGGGATAATTAAAGTCTCCGCTGCGTGCCCCGTCTTCGATGGAACTGAATATCCCTACTGGAAGAATAAGATGCGCATGCATCTTGAAGCCATTGACGTCGACCTATGGTATGTCGTCAAGAATGGCGTTCCCAAGGCTGGAGAAGGTGTCACTGCTGCTGATGTCAAGAAATTCGTTCAACTGGACTCTACTGCCAAGAATATCATCTGTGGTCATCTGACCAAAGGACAGTACGGCCGTGTGAGTGCTTTGAAAACATCTAAGCTGGTCTGGGACTGGCTCTCCAAGGTCAATGAAGGCGTCTCAACCCAGAGAGATCAGAGAATCAGTGTCCTTCGCAACCTCTTCAACCGCTTCAAGCGAAATGACAATGAGAATGTCCAGCTCACATTTGACCGACTCACTGACATCACAAATGAGCTTGAAGCCCTCGGCGCTACTGAGATCACCAAACATGAAGTCGTCAAGACACTACTGAGATCACTTGATAGTTCGTTTGACACCCTAGCCCTGATGATTCAAGAACATCCTGATTTCAAGATACTCGATCCGTCTGACATACTTGAGAGGCTCAACACACATGAGTTTCAGCTTTCTAAGAAAAGAGATATCTACGGTCCAAACTATGGGCGAACTCGTGCCTTGAAGGCAAAAGCTGTCTCCTCATCTGAAGAAGAATCTGACAGCAGTTCTGATGATCCTGAAGACATTGGAAGGGAACTTGCTATGCTTGTCAAGAAGTTCCAAAAATTCACCAAGAAGAAAGGCTTCAAAAAGTCTTCCCGATCAAGCTCAAGGAATGATGAAGCTTCTGCTCATGACTACAAGAAGAAAACATGTCACAAGTGCAAGAAACTTGGCCACTTCATCTCTGAGTGTCCATAGTGGGACAATGAGAACAAAAAGAAGAAGAAGAGCAAGGAATATGACTCTGACGACAAGAATAAGAAGAAATACTCAAAGTCTTCTTCCAAGTCTTCCTCAAAGTCTTCATCACACAAGAAGAGCTCATCTGGCAAGGCACGTGTGTTTGTTGGCAAGGAAATAGATTCAGAGGAGGAGTCTGCTTCTGAGGAGGCGAAGGTGGAGTCTGAGGAGGAGTCTGATTCAGGCGTCGCACGTCTGGCTACAGCATACGTTGCCAAGTCCATCTTCAACACTGAAGACAATGACTTCATCACCAACACCGATGCAAATGACAAGGACTACTCCGCTTCTACCTACTGCTTCATGGCACACGGTTCCAAGGTAAACACACGCACTACTCACTATCAAACATCTAGTGACGATGACTCTGATTGTGGTTCAAAACCCGGCTACAAAACACTTGCTAAAATTGCAACTGAACAACAGAAAGCTATGGAACATATTCAAAAACTGTTAGACAGAAGCGATGATCTGTTAGGTGCTGAAATGACTCGATCTGAATCCTTAATTGAAGACATAAAAAATCTTCACGTTAAGTATCAGGAACTTGAAAGTCGTCATGAAACTCTCTCAACAACTCATGAAAAGCTTTCCTATGATTATCTTCAAAGGAAGCAAGATCTTGAGAAATTGAGAGCGGCTCATGAAGATCTTCAAAAGGAAAGCGAGTCACTTCGCGCCAAACAGATCAGTTCCGCTCAGGAAGGATTTGAACCACCACGTCTTAAATGCATTGAGCTTGATAATGCTATGTCTGTTGCTGAATGTTCTACTGCTACTGCTGTTGCAATATCTTCAACTGTTGATGTGGTAACTAACCCCTCTGCTGAGGATACCACCGCTATTGCTAATGAGAATGCTAGGTTGAAGACATTGCTTGAAACAGGGATGTACAAAAGTCTTAAAGGGCATCAGACACTATGTGATGTCCTCAAAAAGAAGATTCTGAACCGAAAACCAAGGAAAGAGGGTGTTGGGTTCGTAAGGAAAATGAATGCTGATGGCTCTTACTGGAAACCCGAGCAGTACCCCAAAACCATGTGGGTTGCTGCAAAGGAACCTTCAGCAGATCCATCCAATCTATCTGGCTTCACTTGTGCTAACCCCATTATCATTGATGAATCCTTTGATGCAAACTATATACTGTTTAAGAATCAGAATGGTGAAGTGTTTGCCAGGTACATTGGTACTAACTGCAGGAATGGACCGCCTATGAACAAGATCTAGGTTCCGAAAAGGTGTCTAGAGAATCTTCCTGTGAATGTCATCATGACACCTCACGTGAAGAAGACAAACCTCAGACCAAAGGCTTCATACGGTCCAAAGGCTTCATACAGACAGAGGACTCACCTGAGTCGCACTAACGCAAATGTTTTGCAGGGAAACCATACTCAGGCATATGAATATGAGAGCGGTTCGTCAAACCGCCATGTTCATAAGACCAAGAACTATTCTGCTTATTCTTATGAGTACTATTGTCCGCCTGCCAGACTGTTTGCTAGGGCTCCAAAGCCAAAATTCTCAGATGCTGCACTTAGACTTATTGCTTCTAAGCCACCCTTGAAGATGTGGGTGGCTAAGAAAGCTTAACTCTCTTTTGCAGGGAAAGGTCTCCAGCAGAAAACCAAAATCATCTGACGCTATTGCTGGGGACCTTAAACATCTTGTAGGGCGCAAGATCAAATGCCCGAATGGTCTTACTATGTACTTCGTTCCTAAATCGCTTGCTACTCTCCCTATTAGTCATAATCTGGATCTAAGCTTTCATAACCCACTGGTTCGTCAAATGTTTTTGCTTCACAATGCTCTTGGTGAAGCCTATCCCCCTAACTGCACTGTAGGGTACGACACAAGCGTCTTCAGAATGGATTATTGATAGTGGGTGTACAAATCACATGACTGGCAAAAGAAGCCTTCTTATGGACTCAACCTTACGTCCATCCGACAAGAGTCACATCACATTTGCTGACACTGGTAAAAGTAAGGTATTGGGTCTAGGTAGAGTTGCAATCTCAAGGGATCAACACATGGATAAAGTCATGCTTGTTGAATCCCTTTGCTTCAACTTAATGTCTGTCTCAATGCTTTGCGATTTGAACATGATCATAATAATTGGAAAATATTGTTGCCTTGTACTAATGGAATCTGACAAGTTTCTAGTATTTGAAGGGTATCGAAAAGATGATTTGTACGTGGTAGATTTCTCAGCAGGACCACAACTAGCCGTATGTCTTCTAGCAAAAGCTTCAGAATGTTGGCTCTGGCATCGGAGGCTAGGGCATGCTGGCATGAGGAACCTCCACACCCTTGCAAAGAAGAAGCATGTCATAGGCATCGAGGGCGTCAAGTTCAAGAAAGATCACTTATGCGGTGCCTGTGAAGCAGGGAAGATGACGAGGGCCAAACATCCCTCGAAGACAATCATGACCACTACTCGACCCTTCGAATTGCTTCACATGGATCTTTTCGGTCCCACTCATTACTCAACTCTTACTACTACTGCTTGCTTCTATGGCTTTGTTATTGTTGATGATTATTCTAGATATACTTGGGTGTACATAATCCTTTACAAGACTGAAGTGCAGGATGTCTTCAGACGCTTCGCAAATCGAGCTATGAATAATTATGGCGCCAAGATAAAGCACATCAGAAGTGACAATGGCACTGAATTCAAGAACACTGGCCTTGATACATATCTTGATACCTTGGGCATCACACATGAATTCTTAGCCCCGTACACGCCACAGCAGAATGGCGTCGTCGAACGCAAGAACAGAACACTCATTGAGATGGCCAGAACGATGCTAGATGAATACAAGACCCCAAGAAAATTCTGGCCTGAAGCCATTGATACTGCTTGCCATACAATCAATCGTGTTTATCTTCACAAGCTTCTGAACAAGACATCTTATGAGCTCCTTACTGGCAAGAAGCCAAATGTCAGTTACTTCAGAGTATTTGGCGCAAGGTGCTGGATCAAGGACCCACATCACACCTCAAAGTTTGCACCAAAAGCACATGAGGGTTTTATGCTTGGATATGGAAAGGAGTCGCACTCCTACAGAGTCTTCAATCTCTTTCATTACAAAGTGGTTGAAACAGTGGATGTGCGGTTCGATGAGACCAACGGTTCACAAAGAGAGCAACTACCAAATGTGCTAGATGAACTTCCATCCAGTGAATCAGTCAAGCTAATGGGAACTGGAGAAACTATACCTTCTGAAGCTCATCCTGAAGAAGAACTTATCATCTCAGCACCTGACCAACATGAAGACAATGCTCAGCCTGAAGACATTCCTTCTAACAACGACAATGATTAGCAAGAGCAAAATCTTCGCCCTGTACATCCTCGCGTTGCCAATGAAGTGCAGATTGAAAGAATAATTGATAGCATCAATGCACCCGGTCCACTCACTCGTTCAAGGGCAACTCAGCTAGCAAATTTTTGTGGGCACTTCGCATTCGTCTCAATAACAGAACCCAAGAAAGTTGAAGAAGCCTTCATGGAACCTGAATGGATTCAAGCCATGCAAGAAGAGCTTCAAAAGTTTGAGCTGAATAATGTATGGGAACTGGTTAAGCATCTTGATCCATGGAAGCACAATATAATAGGCACCAAATGGATATACCACAACAAGCAAGATGAGCATGGTCAAGTTGTCAGAAACAAAGCTCGTCTCGTTGCTCAAGGATATACTCAAGTGGAAGGCATTGACTTCGATGAAACATTTGCTCCTGTGGCTAGACTTGAAGCCATACGCATACTGCTGGCCTATGCAAATCATCATAACATACTTCTATATCAAATGTATGTGAAGAGTGCTTTTCTCAATGGCAAGATTGAAGAAGATGTGTATGTTGCGCAACCGCCTGGCTTTGAAGATCCAAAACATCCTGACATGGTATACAAGCTCAACAAGGCACTGTATGGCCTCAAACAAGCCCCTCGGGCCTGGTATGACACACTCAAATACTTCCTGAAGATCAAAGGCTTCATTCCTGGTTCCCTAGACCCCACTCTCTTCACGAAGACATATGATAGTGAACTGTTTGTGTGCCAAATATATGTGGATGACATTATCTTCGGCCGCACCAATCAGAAGTACGGTGAAGAGTTTGGATATATGATGCAAGAGCAATATCAGATGTCCATGATGGGAGAGCTGAAGTTCTTCCTCGGTCTTCAAATACGACAACAACGCAACGGCATCTTCATATCTCAAGAAAAGAATCTCAAAGATTGCCTGAAGAAGTTTGGTATGCAAGACTGCAAAGGCTTCACGACACCAATGCCAGCCAAACATCATCTGGGTCCCGATGACAATGGTAAGGAGTTCGATCAAAAGGTATACCGCTCCATGATTGGTTCTTTACTTTATCTATGTGCATCTAGGCTAGATATTATGCTTAGTGTTTGCATGTGTGCTCGATTTCAAGCGGTACCAAAGGAGTCGCATCACTTAGCTGTGAAGCAAATTCTTCGATATTTGGCTCACACCCCAACTCTAGGATTATGGTATCCAAAGGGCTCAGAGTTTGATCTGGTTGGATTCTCGGATGCTGATTATGCTGGTGACAAAGTTGATCGCAAGTCTACATCAGGCACATGTCACTTTCTGGGACGATCACTTGTATGTTGGTCTTCAAAGAAGCAGAACTGTGTATCTCTCTCCACTGCTGAATCCGAATACATTGCTGCTGGATCTTGCTGCGCTCAGCTTCTGTGGATGAAGCAAACACTCAAGGACTATGGCATTCATCTGAAGCAAGTGCCACTTTACTGTGACAACGAAAGTGCCATCAAGATTGCCAACAACCCAGTTCAGCACTCGAAGACAAAGCACATTGAAATTCGTCATCACTTTCTCAGAGATCATGTTGTGAAGGAAGATATTGATATCATACACATCAACACTGAAGAGCAATTGGCAGATATCTTCACCAAGCCCTTGGATGAGAAGAGATTTTACAAGTTACGGTGTGAGCTAAATATCCTGGAATCCTCAAATGTCCTGTGATCAGGCACACATCCTAACCCTTATGAATATTGATGACTTAGATGTGCAACACACGAAGTAAAGTATATCTTCAATCAATGAAGACATACATTCTAAGTGTGAATACATTAATGTGGAATTTGACTTCGGAGTGCCACGATAATTGTGCGCCGTGTCTGGGTGTAATACTTCCTATACGGTGGGTAACGCCACCACCAAACGTTCTATTTTTAAAGTGTTTCACTCATGGCGTTACCATGCAATGTCTTCACATTTGGTTTGGCTTCGATCTC
The DNA here is from genome assembly GCF_018294505.1 of Triticum aestivum. NCBI lineage: Eukaryota > Viridiplantae > Streptophyta > Magnoliopsida > Poales > Poaceae > Triticum > Triticum aestivum. The sequence continues at coordinate 507,611,483 of NC_057797.1, forward strand.
AACATATCTTCATGATTATCTTCACTATGTTGATTATATATATATATATATATATATATATATATTAGTGTTCTGTCCTCTACAGCATTCACTTATAGCTATGTCTTCGTGTTGAATCTTTTGAACTAAGTGAATGTGATCGGACCCTAACCTCTCTATGCTTTCTATCTCAAATTCTATCTCTCCAAATCATATGCATTCTATTGAAATTGTCGAATATCTTCTCTGCATCCTTGTCAGCAGAAGATACAGAGACAACCATTAAGTCCGTTTTCAATGCTCATTCCTCCACACGAAACCCAGAGAAGTAGGAACAACCACCCGACAATCCAGGCGTGCGTGGGACGTGGAACAAACCCCAAAATTCCGCATAATGGCCACGTGTTCCTCAGATGCGAATCGCCAGGGGCACCTGTGTAATAACGCAGTGCCGCCCCTGTACCTATAAATACACACTTCACAACGGTCATTATCTCTTCTTCCACTCTCGCACGAACCCTAGCGCCACCGCTAGCCCTTGACGACGCTGTCGACGAAGCGCTTCGCTGCCACAACCTCTCCGACGTCGTCCTCATGCCGACCGCGGACATCGTCCTATCCGTCGTCGCCGTAGGTGTCCTCCGTCGCCAAGTTAGGGCACGGAAGATCGAACTGCTCGGCCTCATCTTCCACTCCGTCTAGCAGTTTTTAGTGTGGTAAATAAAACTTCCTTTTTACAGCACTGTTGATCCTATGGCTTTGTCACTTTCTACTACAAGCAGTTTCTATTCACACAAGTTAGATCTCTCTCATACTGCATCTCATAACATGCCTAGTATATTCACTTATGCTTCACAAAGTAGTTAGATTCCTCACTTGTACTGATCTGTGGATTCGTACAAATCTGGAACCAACTCCTTATCTATGAGTGAATGTCTTCGCACGATGAGGTCAATGTCTTCTAAACTGATTTATCTTCAAAATCTTCTGAGAATGCATATGACCTCTTCCCCTTCCCTCGCACCTTAATGCTGTCACAGGTACATGTCCGTGGGAGAATCCTTTGGTTCTCATAGTATGCATTCATTTGCACAATTCTTACAACATCACATAAATTCTCCCAAAGCCAATTCCTGTTTGTCCAGCAAGCGAAAACCTTTGAAGCCTTTGAATGTGTTGAAGCCTTTCAGTTTAAAGTTTATGGCTTCAGAGAAATCAGCAAGGAAGGGTGGCAGAAAGCGTCATGGAGAAACATCCAGAGATCTGCCAGATGACCTCTTAGAACTGTGCAAGACAGATCCTGAAGAGGATTACAATCAGCGCAAGACCCGAATCCAATGGATTCGAAGATATTGGGCAGAACAATGGTTCAAATACCGATTTGTAACCCACGAATATGCTGAGAAAAACGCCATCAAGAGACCGTGGGGAGACATCCTATACAAGAATCTTCTACCCAGGTCCAGAGATGAAGCCATTGCACAAGGCTTCTATCCCTGCATGGTCCATGGGCCACAGCCTGCTGATGCACACCCATCATCACTACTATGGTATCGTGACGACAATCTGTTCAAGCGCAACTTCCAGTTTGCCCAGAACTCAGCGAAGCAAAACAAGAAGACATTGGGACTAGACTTCAACCCTGGTCCCTCAGCTCCAAGGGCTGATGGCACACGAGATGCAGAACCCAATGTCATCGGTCCTTTCTACAACCTTGAAGGCCTCATCACCCATGTCTTGGTTCAAGGGACTGCAGTGAATGAGCCTGCAGCTGACGCTGAATCAGATGAAGCGCCTGCAGCACCAAAGACAAAGAAGTTGAAGAAGCCTAAAGCTTCAAAGTCTGCCCCTTCACCAAAAATCTCACGGGCGAAGCCACTGGCAACTGCACCTCCTGAAGACAGTGTGCAGTCTGAAGATTTATCACGCATCTCCAAGCCCCAGAAGGCCAAGATGCCTCTGCCACACACCGGATAAGAGCTAACAGCTGCTGCCATTCTGCGCAATGATGCCATTGATCTGTCAAGCGATGAAGATCTTGCAGATGACGCTCTTGAGCAACTCATCAAGAGCAAATAAGAAGCAGAAATCTTCAATGATCTGCCTCTCTTTGATGTAACCATCATCCACAACTTCATTGACGAGTGGTTTGACACGCCAAACATCAGCTTTGAAGATCTGCAACTACCCATTGGCCTCAGTGTCGCCTTCCAAGGCGCAATTGCTTTAGAGCTAGCTGTCGCCCAGCGCATTGTTGAACTGAAGCAAAAAATTTACTATGAAAAGGCTCAGTTCAAGAAGCATATGGCCAAGCTCAGTGTGCAAGAAGTGAAGAACTTCAAGATCATGATGCATGAGCTCAAGGAAGCCTTTCTGAAGAAACATGCAGAAGCTCAGGGTTCGCGTGAGCGCATGAAGGCTCTGGCTGACAGATGTGTGCAAGCCTACAATGAGGCTGAGAAGCGCAAGGCCCTTGGGTGTCCTGGCATCGACTCCAGGATGGCTGCAAAGAAGAAGAAGAAGCCTACTATGGCTGAACCCGACGCACCAAGGCAGGAAGCAGTTCCTATTGTCTTCCCAACAAGAATGACTGGCTCGAAGCCAAAAAGCCAGTCAACCGCTTCAGAGCACAAGAAGACGAGGACTGCTGAGGCTGAAGCCAGGAAGAGGAAACATCCTGAAGCCTCTCCTACTGCCCCCTCCAAGAAGAAGAGGAAGACCAAGAAAGATCGGGCTGCTCCCACAGAGCCTTTGATAGTTGAACCTATTTCTATGGTTTATCCTGATGCTGAACGTCAACTGACAATCCATGAGCCTGCTTCCACAGAGGCTCATGAAGCTGAAGACTTTCCAGCAGCTGATCCCATCACTGCTGAAGACATTAGTCAACATGACCATGTAGAAGATGGTGCAGTCCTTCCTCAGCTCGAGAACAGCGAACTCATCAGCATTGGTCGTCCACTGACGCCAATTGCACAGAATGCTTCATGGGCGGATCACCCACAAGAGGAAGAAGACCTTGAGGCCCAGCCAACTCCAACTCCACAGGCGTCGCCTGCGTTGCGCAGGCTTCGCAAAGGTCCAAGGCCTCAAGTCTCTGCTGAAGACATTCCGGCTGCATCAGCCACGGAAGAAGAAGTCCCCCAAGTTGCCACTCCCCTGTCCCACCAAGAAGCAGTTCTCAAGGAGAACGTGCTTGAAAATCTTGCGGCTGCCACAACCACCAATGAAGCTAATGTGGAGCCCTCCCTAACAAAAGCATCAGAAGACAGCGAAGCCACTGATCCCGCCACTTCTGTTCCTGAGTCTGCTGCCGGTCCCCAGTTCGACTATCATGTTGAGCACAGGCCTCAGGTACAGAAGCCAATCCCAAGATTGCCAAGGTTCCCAGGTCCTGCATCAGCACCTGGCTCCTTCAATATCAATGGCTTCAGAGCAGACAACACATTCTTCGATAGCTCCAGGAACCCCTACTCAAGGGAAAGGATATCATCTGATCGGTTCTGGAGCTATCCGCAGCGAAGCTATTACTCATGCATTCTTTACAACCAAGGTCGCATCTTCCCACACAAGCGCCTTGACATTGAAGCTATAGCTGGTCTGCCCTGTCTGGAAGAAGCTTTGGATTGCTTCAAGGAAGTTGGACTGCTGCCGTTCGTTGCTGACCAAGAGCATTGGAATGAAGAGTTGCTGCTCCAATTCTATGCCACACTTCACATCCGCGGGTATAGCAGAGATCCGAAGACTTGGGTCCTGGAGTGGATGACTGGAAATGTTCATCACGAAGCCAAAGCCTTTGACATCATTAAGCTCACTGGTTTGCCCACTCCTGGCGATCTCTACGAGCATGGCTGTCAGCTGCATAGTGAAGCTATTGAGAGCATCTTTCAGAAGCCTGAACCTGATATGAGTCAGATGCTCAGCATGATGAAGCCATTGCCCCAAGATGCTGCTTATCCCACGGAGTTCTTCGTTGAAGACCTTGAGTATCTGTCAAGAACCATTTATCACATCATCAGGCGAACTCTCTGGCCCATCAAAGGGAACTCTCCACATGCCAAGCTAGAGGGTGCAATGAAGACTTTGGTCTTCGATATTCTTCATGGAAAATGCTTCAATGCACAGGACTTCTTCATTCACCAACTTGCTGCATCAGGCTCTGATCTGTTTGGCTTGAAGTTCTATGCCCCATGGGTAATGCGGCTAATCAAACTTCACTCTGCTATCTCATATCAGCCATCTGCTTGCAATCATCGGATTTTTCTGCCTGATGTGGATATCTCTATTGAAGCCATCTATCCTGAGCCTGCCAAGGAACCTCTAAGTCTTCAGAATGCAGAGCATCAGAGTTTCTCTCAGAACATTGAAGGAATTGAAGCAGTCACTCGTGTGTATCCTTTGGCTGGCACTACATGTGCACCGCACCCTGCTTCCACTGAAGCCACTGATAGTACAACTGCTCCACGACACAAGAAGCGCACTCGTGTTCTCAACGACCGAGAGCTTCTTGTGGCTCTTCATCAGAAACAGGATAGGCATCATGACTGGCTGAAGCGTTAGATGCAAAGCCTCTTGGTGGATGTTAATCGCATTCGCAATCTTGCCACCAAGAATGCTTTTGTTGCCCATGAAACCTCTCGCCGCACATGGAAAGGGCTAACGATGATGTGTTCTAAAGATGATCTTCAAGAGGATGGCTTCACTGAGAGATTCAAGTTTGACTCCACACCTCCTCGGAGGGCTATGCTGCGACGAACTCCATCCCTTGAAGACTCTGAGTTCTCTTCCTCTGCTGCAACTGTGACTGCCAGAGTGATCGAGGATGAAGACGATGCTATTTCACCGCCACCTCCTTCAGCACGCTTCAACTCTGCTCCAAGCTCTTCAGCACTGCCAAACACCACCAACGACCCTGCTGCTTCACCTATTCCTTATGGGAACGAGTAGATGCTCTATGTCTTCAAACCTTTTTGGTCCTTACTGCCAAAAGGGGGAGAAGCATATGAGGTTGATAGTCTTCAAGCGGGTCCATATGGGCGGGTGCTTTATATTTTGCTTCGTGCTTACAACTCTCATTTTGCTACATTTGGTTCTCTGAGTTGTAACACTTAAACTCGATGGTCGTCTGCTACTTATCTGCCACCTTGTTTTGCGATGATAAATTCCGCATGTGCAACGATAAATTCCGCACTTAGATCATTCTGCAGACGTCCATTTTCCATTATCCATGTCATTATCTTCATATACTTTCACATGCATAGTGGATTGTCATCATAAGTTGAAGTGGATCTCCACAAGTACAACCTGCCATGTGCATTTGCATTCCAAAAGCAAATTACTTATATGCACATCTTCAGGGGGAGCCCTTGCAACTTATGAAGACAATTCCTTATCCTTTACAATTCCACAGATTATATTCCACGTTGAAAACTTCAACTAGTTTGTCATCAATCACCAAAAAGGGGGAGATTGTAAGTGCATCTAGTGCCACCCCTAGTTGGTTTTGGAGTATTGACGACAAACCTAGTTGAGGGACTAATGTGTTTGTGAGAATTGCAGGATAACACAGGTAGAAGTCCCTCATTGATTCGGTTTTCCTACCAGAGATGACCCCTAAAAATGTATGAAGACATTGAAGTCAAAGGTGGTATATGAAGATATTCACATTGAAGACTATGACAAGAGAAGACACCACATGAAGCCTATGGAGCTCGAAGACTTAGATCTTTCATAGTTCTCTTTCTTTTGTGTTGACTCATAGGAACCACCGTACTGTTAAGTGGGGTCCAAGAGAACCAGTCAGAATGACTGAAGTGATGCCTAACCAAAACCTATGTCTTCGAGTGAAGACTATGAGAGCGAATCTTGTCTAGAGTCGGACAAGCCAGCTTTGCTTGCAGCCCAAGTAAAGTTGTCGTGTGAGTTTGAAATCTGACCGTTGGAACACGTGTCAGTTCCTTAGTGACCCACGGTCATTTCGGACAAATCAGGTCGAGTTGCCAAGTGGCTATAAATAGCCCACCCCCTACAACCATAAACGGTTGGCTGCTCAGATTAAGAGTACGGCTTTTGTCGTTTGAGAGCAACCCACCTCGAAGCCTTTGAGAGAGAATTCCTTGCGAGGATAAAGCCCTAACCACCCAGAGCCAGAGAGAATTAGGCATCACTTAAGTCTTCTTGTCTGTGTGATCTAAAGACTTATTACACTTGAGGACTGTGCATCCTCCAGCCAGTTAGGCGTCGCGTTCTGAGCATCCAAGAGACATTGTGGATTGCCGGTGAATGAAGTCTGTGAAGGTTTGGGAGTCTACCTTGAAGACTTACCAGAGTGATTGGGCGAGGTCTGTGTGACCTTAGCTCAAGGGGAATACGGTGAGGACTGGGTGTCCTGAGCTGCGTGTTCAGGACTGGGTGTCCAGGACTGTGTGTCCGAAGGTTTAAATACCTAGCCGCCCTAACTAGACGTACAGTTCTCACAGCAACTGGAACTGGTCCAAAAAATCATTGTCTTCAGCGAGTCACTGGTTTCATCTTCCCTTCCCTTTACTTACTGTTACTCCTTGTGAAGTCATTGTATGTTTGCGCTATCTTTTGTCTTCACTGAGTGACTGCGTGTTCTGTCTGGCTTCACAATATCTTCCTACCTGATCCTTACTACATTGCTGCTATTAGTCATTGTGCTTTCACTCTATTGAATACTTGACTATGGCTTGTCTAGTGTAGTCTACCTTCCGCTGCAGGGTATTAGGTTTATTTCTATCGTTTGTCTTCATAACTCCCACGTTTTGAAGACTTTCATAAAAATCACCTATTCACCCCCCCCTCTAGTCGATACAACGCACTTTCAGGCAGCGGTGCGGTTGCTGCTCAGGCCCACGTCCTCGGAGGTGTTCGGACACTCTATTTGGGGTCCGAAGAACAATTTGTACATATCCACGTGCGTTAGGCCGAGGAAATTTTGAATAGCGCGTGGTCCTTCTGGGTTGAAGTCCCACAAGCGGAGGGGCTGGTGTTTGCAAGGCTGGACTTGACGAACTAGCATGACTTGCACTACCATAACTAAACTAAAATCTCCCTCGAAGAGATCCCGGATGCGGCTCTGCAGTATGGGCACATCCTTGGCTGGACCCTAGCTCAGCCCCCTGCTGATCCATGACATTAGTTGTGGCGGAGAGCCCGAGCGAAAGGCGGGGGAAGCTACCCACTTGGCACTTCTGGGAGCGGTGATGTAGAACCACTCCCGTTGCCATAATCCGGACACCTCTGGAAAGGAACCTTTTGGCCATGGAGCTCCTGCAATCTTGCTTATTAATGCACCACCGCACGCTGCATACTGCCCCTTGTCCGTCTTCGGCTTCACATAAAAGGTCTTGAGCCACAGGACGAAGTGAGGGGTAATGCGGAGGAAGGCCTCACATACGACAATAAATGCCGAGATGTGGAGAAAGGAATCCGGGGCTAGGTCGTGGAAATCAAGCCCGCAATAGAACATCAAACCCCTAACGAAGGGATCTAGAGTAAGGCCTAGTCCTCGGAGGAAGTGGGAGATGAACACGACGTCTTCATTGGGTTTAGGAGTAGGGACGACCTGCCCTCGGGCGGGCAACCGATGTGAGACTTTGGCGGTCAGGTATCTTGCCTCCCTCAACTTCTTGATATCCTCTTCCGTGACGGAGGAGTGCATCCACCGGCCCTGGAGGCTGGATCCGGACATGATTGAAGATCCGAAGCACCTGACCTAGGCTTTGAGTGTTAGAACTCAAGGCGGGGGAAGGATTCGATTGAGCACAGGAGGAAAAAAGTAAAAGCCTTGACCCTTTATAAAGAGGGTGAATATCAAGCATCCTCCTCGTGGCCGTTTGGGACTTGCCTGAAATCTAGGAGTCCTAGGCGTGGTTGGGTTACCCATGACCGTATTGATGAGAATCCCGTAATAAGGGGGACATGATCTCTGCTTTGACAAGACATGTCAAGAAACTGCCTCGCGTTATGCGGGGCAAGTTAAAGAAAAACGGTTCGAATAATCACTGAGCCATGGCGTGATGTCATGTTGCCAAAACGTGTCAGCAGATTAGATTTGTGGAAATATTATTCTCTCTACGGTGGTATGTGGAGCTTATTTTGCAGGGTCGGACACTATCCTTTTATTCGAACTCTTCTGTGGTGTATCCAGAGGAGGAACCCGCCTTGCAATGCCGAAGACAACACTGCGCGCCGGACTCATCGTCACTGAAGCCTGGTTTAGGGGCTACTGAGGGAGTCCTGGATTAGGGGGTCTCCGGACAGCCAGACTATTGGACTATGAAGATACAAGATTGAAGACTTCGTCTCGTGTCCGGATGGGACTCTACTTGGCGTGGAAGGCAAGCTAGGCAATACGGATATGTATATCTCCTCCTTTGTAACCGACCTTGTGTAACCCTAGCCCCCTCCGGTGTCTATATAAACGAGGAGGGTTTTAGTCCGTAGGACAAAATACAATCATACCATAGGCTAGCTTCTAGGGTTTAGCCTCTCCGATCTCGTGGTAGATCAACTCTTGTAATACTTATATCATTAAGAATAAATCAAGTAGGACGTAGGGTTTTACCTCCATCAAGGGGCCCGAACCTGGGTAAAACATCATGTCCCCTACCTGCTGTTACCATCCGCCTTAGACGCACAGTTCGGGACCCCCTACCCGAGATCCGCCGGTTTTGACACCGACAGTGAGTTTTCTCATCATGAGTAAAAAGGGTGGCTGTGTCATTCAACTTAGTAAGATGTGCGACAATAGTTTCAGTTTCATAACCATGGAAAGGATCAGATTCAACCAAAGTAATTAACTCTGGGTTGACAAAGAATTCATAATCCTTATCATCAATAAAGATAGGTGAAGTAGCAAACTTAGGATCACATTTCATTCTAGCATTTAGAGATTTTTCTTTATACTTGCATAATAATTTCTCTAGATCATCTCTATTCCTGCAATCAAGAATATCTCTAGTTGTCTCCTCATTCATAACATAACCTTCCGGTACGTTAGGCAATTCATATCTAGGAAGGCTAGTTCTAGCAGGTGTTTCAGGAGATTTAGTTTCAAGCTCATCATCAGATTCAACAATATCATGTGGTATTACTCTAGCAATTTATTTATCAAGAAATTCACCAAGTGGCACGTCATTATCAAGCAAGGTACTAGCATCATCATCAGCATTATCCATAGCAGAAGTAGCATCATCAATAACTTGCGACATAACAGAATTAATAGCATGTGGTGGTGTTGCAAGTTTACTTATAACAGAAGGTGAATCTAAAGCAGAACTAGATGACAATTCCTTACCTCCCCTCGTCTTTGAGGGAAAAATCTTAGTATTAGAATCCTTCAGATTTTTCATAGAGATAGTATGATAATAACCCCAAGTGACTCAACAAATATAGCTATGCTCCCTAGCAACGGCGCCAGAAAAAGTTCTTGATAAACCACAAGTATAGGGGATCGCAACAGTTTTCGAGGGTAGAGTATTCAACCCAAATTTATAGATTCGACACAAGGGAAGCCAAAGATATTTGAAGGTATTAGCAGCTGAGTTGTCAATTCAACCACACCTGGAGATTAATTATCTGCAGCAAAGTGATTAGTAGCAAAGTAGTATGATAGTTTGGATAATAGTAGCAGCAACAACGGTAACAGTAACAGTGATAGCAGTAATTTTGTAGCAAGTGTAACAGCGATGATAGTAGAAGTAACTTAGCAAGAACAATATAGGATAAATTCGTAGGCATTGGATCGGTGACTTGTTGGATGATATTCATCATGAGACAGTTATAACCTAGGGCGATACAGCACTAGCTCTAGTTCGTCAATATAAGATAGGCATGTATTCCGTAAATAGTCATATGTGCTTATGGAAAGAACTTGCATGGCATCTTTTATCCTACCCTCCCGTGGCAACAGGGTCCTGTTGGAAACTAAGGGATATTAAGGCCTCCTTTTAATAGAGAACCGGAACAAAGCATTAACACTCGGTGAATACATGAACTCCTCAAACTACGGTCCTCACCGGGAGTGGTCCCGACTATTGTCACTCCGGGGTTGCCAGATCATAACATGTAGTAGGTGACTATAACTTGAAAGATCGGATCTAGAACATGGATATAATGTTGATAACATAAACGGTTCAGATCTGAAATCATGGCACCTGGGCCCAAAGTGACAAGCATTAAGCATGGCAAAGTCATAGCAACATCAATCTTAGAACATAGTGGATATTAGGGATCAAGCTCTAACAAAACTAACTTGATTATATGATGAATCTCATCCAACTCCTCACCAATGAGCGAGCCTACGAAGGAATTACTCACTCTCGGTGGGAAGCATCATGGAATTGGAGATGGAGAAGGGTTGGTGATGACGAAGAACGAAGATCCCCTTCTCTGGAGCCCCAAACGGACTCCAGATCTGGCCTCCCGATGAAGAATAGGAGGTGACGGCGGCTCCATCTCATGGATCGCGATAATTATTTCTCCCCGATTTTTTCTGGAAAAATAGGATTATATAGCGTCGGTTTCAGGGTTTGCGGGGCCACCAGGTGGGGACAACCCACCTGGGCGCGCCAGGAGAGGGGGGCGCGCCCTGGTGGGTTGTGCCCACCCAGGTGCCCCTCTCCGGTAGGTCTTGGCTCCAAAAATTCTTGTTTACTGTATAAAAATTCCTCGCAAAGTTTCGTTCCATTCTGAGTACTTTTATTTCTGCACAAAACAACACCATGGCAGTTCTGCTGAAAACAGCGTCAGTCTGGGGTTAGTTTCATTCAAATCATGCAAATTAGAGTCCAAAACAAGAGGAAAAGCGTTAGGAAAAGTAGATACGTTGGAGACGTATCACTTGGAACTGCACCAACTGACAGCTCCACCATTCAATATAAATACGTATCCGGTTTGCGACTTAGAGTCATCCAGATCAGTGTCAAAGCCAGCATCGACGTAACCATTTACGACGAGCTCCTTGTCACCTCCATAAACGAGAAACATATCCTTAGTCCTTTTTAGGTATTTCAGAATGTTGTTGACCGATGTCCAGTGATCCACTCCTGGATTACTTTGGTACCTCCCTGCTAGACTTATAGCAAGGCACACATCAGGACTGGTACACAACATTGCATACATGATAAAACCTATGGCTGAGGCATAGGGAATGACTTTCATTTTCTCTCTATCTTCTGCAGTGGTTGGGCATTGAGTCTGACTCAACTTCACACCTTGTAACACACGCAAGAACCCTTTCTTTAACTGGTCCATTTTGAACTTCTTCAAAACTTTATCAACGTATGTGCTTTGTAAAAGTCCAATTAAGCGTCTTGATCTATCTCTATAGATCTTGATGCCCAATATATAACCAGCTTCATCGAGGTCTTTCATTGAAAAACTTTTATTCAAGTATCCTTTTATGCTATCCAGAAATTCTATATCATTTCCAATCAACAATATGTCATCCACATATAATATTAGAAATGCCACATAGCTCCCACTCACTTTCTTGTAAATACATGCTTCTCCATAAGTCTGTATAAAACCATATGCTTTGATCACTTCATCAAAAGCGTATATTCCAACTCCGAGATGCTTGCACCATTCCATAAATGGATCGCTGGAGCTTACACACTTTGTTAGCACCTTTAGGATCGACAAAACCTTCTGGTTGCATCATATACAACTCTTCTTTAACAAATCCATTAAGGAATGCAGTTTTGATGTCCATTTTCCAGATTTCATAATCTTAAAATGTGGCAATTGCTAACATGATTCAGACGGACTTAAGCATCGCTATGGGTGAGAAAGTCTCATCATAGTCAACTCCTTGAACTTGTCGAAAACCTTTCGCAACAAGTTGAGCTTTGTACACAGTAACATTACCATCGGCATCAGTCTTCTTCTTGAAGATCCTTTTATTCTTTATGGCTTGCCAATCATCGGGAAAGTCAACCAAAGTCCATACTTTGTTCTCATACATGGATCCCATCTCAGATTTCATGGCTTCAAGCCATTTTATGGAATCTGGGCTCATCATTGCTTCCTCATAGTTTGTAGGTTCGTCATGGTCTAGTAACATGACTTCTAGAACGGGATTACTATACCACTCTGGTGCAGAACGTACTCTGGTTGACCTACGAGGTTCGGTAGTAACTTGATCTGAAGTTTCATGATCATCATCATTAACTTACTCACTAGTTGGTCTAGGCATCACGGGAACGGTTTTCTGTGATGAGATACTTTCCAATTCGAGAGGAGGTACAATTACCTCATCAAGTTCTACTTTCCTCCCACTCACTTCTTTCGAGAGAAACTCTTTCTTTAGAAAGGATCCATTCTTAGCAACAAATATCTTGCCTTAGGACCTGTGATAGAAGGTGTACCCAATAGTTTCTTTTGGGTATCATATGAAGACGCACTTCTCCGATTTGGGTTCAAGCTTATCAGGCTGAAGCTTTTTCACATAAGCATCGCAACCCCAAACTTTAAGAAACGACAGCTTATGTTTCTTGTGAAACCACAGTTCATACGGTGTCATCTCAACGGATTTAGATGGTGCCCTATTTAACGTGAATGCAGCTGTCTCTAATGCATAACCCCAAAATGATAGTGGTAAATCGGTAAGAGACATCATAGATCGCACCATATCTAATAAAGTACGGTTACGACGTCCGGACACACCATTACGCTGTGGTGTTCCAGGTGGCATGAGTTGTGAAACTATTCCACATTGTTTTAAATGAAGGCCAAACTCATAACTCAAATATTCACCTCCGCGATCAGATCATAGAAACTTTATTTTCTTGTTATGATGATTCTCCACTTCCCTCTGAAATTCTTTGAACTTTTCACATGTTTCATACTTGTGTTTCATTAAGTAGATATACCCATATATGCTCAAATCATCTGTGAAGGTCAGAAAATAACGATACCCGCCGCGAGCCTCAACACTCATCGGACCGCATACATTGGTTTGTATTATTTCCAATAAGTCAGTGGCTCGCTCCATTATTTCGAAGAATAGGGTCTTAGTCATCTTGCCCATGAGGCATGGTTCGCAAGCATCAAATGATTCATAATCAAGTGATTCCAAAAGTCCATCCGCAAGGAGTTTCTTCATGCGCTTTACACCAATATGACCTAAACGGCAGTGCCACAAATATGTTGCACTATCATTATCAACTTTGTCTTTTGGCATCAATATTATGAATATGTGTATCACCACGATCGAGATTCAATAAAAATAGACCACTCTTCAAGGGTGCATGACCATAAAAGATATTAATCATATAAATAGAACAACCATTATTCTTTGATTTAAATGAATAACGGTCTCGCATTAAACAAGATCCAGATATAATGTTCATGGTCAACGTTGGCACCAAATAACAATTATTCAGGTCTAAAACTAATCCCAAAGGTAGATGTAGTGGTAGCGTGCCGATGGCGATCACATCGACCTGGGAACCATTCTCGACACGCATCGTCACCTCGTCCTTAGCCAATATTCGTTTAATCTGCAGCCCCTGTTTCGAGTTGAAAATATGAGCAACAAAACCAGTATCAAATACACAGGCGCTAGTACGAGCATTAGTAAGGTGCACATCAATAACATGTATATCAAATATACCTTTGTTCACTTTTCCATCCTTCTTATCTGCCAAATACTTGGAGCAGTTCCGCTTCCAGTGACCAGTCCCTTTGCAGTAAAAGCACTCAGTTTCACTCTTGGGTCCAGACTTGGGCTTCTTCCCGAGAGTGAAAACTTGCTTGCCATTCTTATTGAAGTTCCCCTTATTTCCCTTGCCCTTTTTATTGAAACTAGTGGTCTTTTTAACCATCAACACTTGATGCTCCTTCTTGATTTCTACCTTCGCAGCTTTAAGCATAGCGAAGAGCTCGGGAATCGTCTTATCCATCCCTTGCAGATTATAGTTCATCACGAAGCCTTTGTAGCTTGGTGGCGGTGATTGAAGAACTTTGTCAATAACACTATCATCTGGAAGATTAACTCCCAGCTGAGTCAACTGGTTATGGTACCCAGTCATTCTGAGTATGTGTTCACTGACAGAACTGTTCTCCTCCATCTTGCAGCTATAGAACTTGTTGGAGACTTCATAACTCTCAACTCGGGCATTTGCTTGAAATATTAACTTCAACTCCTGGAACATCTCATATGGTCCATGACGTTCAAAACGTCTTTGAAGTCATTCTAAGCTGTAAAGCATGGGACACTGAACTATTGAGTAGTAATATGATTGAGCTTGCCAGACGTTCATAACATCAGCATCTGCTCCTGCAGAAGGCCTTTCACCTAGCGGTGCATCAAGGACATAATTCTTCTGTGCAATAATGAGGATAATCCTCAAGTTACGGACCCAGTCCGTGTAGTTGCTACCATCATCTTTCAACTTAGCTTTCTCTAGGAACGCATTAAAATTCAAGGGAATGGTAGCATGGGCCATTGATCTACAACACAGATATGCAAAAACTATCTGGACTAAGTTCATGATAAATTAAGTTCACTGATCACGTGATCCATATCAACTAAACCATGCCCGATCATCACGTGAGATGGAGTAGTTTTCAGTGGTGAACATCTCTATGTTGATCATATCTACGATATGATTCACGTTCGACCTTTCGGTATCCAGTGTTCCGAGGCCATGTCTGTACATGCTAGGCTCGTCAAGTTTAACCCGGGTATTCTGCATGTGCAAAACTATCTTGCACCCATTGTATGTGAACATAGAGCTTATCACACCCGATCATCACGTGGTGTCTTGGCACGACGAACTGTCGCAATGGTGCATACTCAGGGAGAACATTTATACCTTGAATTTTTAGTGAGGGATCATCTTATAATGCTACCGTCGTACTAAGCAAAATAAGATGCATAAAAGATAAACATCACATGCAATCAAAATATGTGACGTGGTATGTCCATCATCATCTTGTGCCTTTGATCTCCATCTCCAAAGCACCGTCATGATCTCCATCATCACCGACTTGACACCTTGATCTCCATCGTAGCGTCGTTGTCGTCTCGCCAACTATTGCTTCTACAACTATCGCTAACGCATAGTGATAAAGTAAAGCAATTACATGGCGATTGCATTTTATACAATAAAGCGACAACCATAAGGCTCCTGCCATTTGCCGATAACTTTTACAAAACATGATCATCTCATACAACAACGTATATCACATCATGTCTTGACCATATCACATCACAACATGCCCTACAAAAACAAGTTAGACGTCCTCTACTTTGCTATTGCAAGTTTTACGTGGCTGCTACGGGCTTCTAGTAAGAATCGTTCTTACCTACGCATTAAAACCACAATGATGTTTTGTCAAGTTTGCTGTTTTAACTTCCAACAAGGACTGGCCGCAGTCAAATTTGATTCAACTAAAGTTGGAGAAACAGACACCCGCCGACCACCTTTATGCAAAACAAGTTGCATGTCTGTCGGTGGAACCGGTCTCATGAACGTGGTCATGTAAGGTTGGTCCGGGCCTCTTCATCCAACAATACCGCTGAATCAAAATAAGACGTTGGTGGTAAGCAGTATGACTATCATCGCCCACAACTCTTTGCGTTCTACTCGTGCATATCATCTACGCATAGACCTGGCTTAGATGCCACTGTTGGGGAACGTAGCATGCAATTTCAGAAAATATTCCTATGATCACGCAAGATCTATCTAGGAGATGCATAGCAATGAGAGGGGGAGAGTGTGTCCACGTAGCCTCGTAGAACGAAAGCAGAAGCATTAGTTTAACGCGGTTGATGTAGTCGAACGTCTTCTCGATTCAACCGATCAAGTACCAAATGTATGACACCTCCGAGTTCTGCACACGTTCAGCTTGATGACGTCCCTCAAACTCTTGATCCAGCAAAGTGTCGAGGGAGAGTTTCATTAGCACGACGGCGTGGTGACGGTGATGGTGAAGTGATCCGCGCATGGCCTTGCCTAAGCACTATGACAATATGACCGGAGGAGTAAATGGTGGAGGGGGCGCCGCACATGGCTAAGAACAATTGATGTGTCTTAGAGGTGCCCCCCCGCCCCCGTATATAAAGGGGGGAGAGGGGAGGAGGCTGTCCTAGGGGCACGCCAAGTGGGAGGAGTCCCACTTGTACTCCTAGTCTAATTCGCCCCCCCCCTTTCCTTTTACCGGAAGGGGAAAGGGGGGAGGAGAAGGAAAGGGGGCGCTACCCCCTCCCCTAGTCCAATTCGGACTCCTTCCATGAGGGGGGCGCCACCCCTTGTGGGCTGCCTTGCCTCCCTCCTATGGCCCATATCTTCCCCCGGGGGGATACGTACCCGATACATTCTGAAACACTTTCGGTGTCCGAATACTATCGTCCAATAAATCAATCTGTACCCCTCGACCATTTCGAGACACCTCGTCATGTCGTGATCTCATCCGGGACTCCGAACAATCCTCGGTCACCAAAACACATAACTCATAATACAAATCGTCATCGAACTTTAAGTGTGCGGACCCTACGGGTTCGAGAACTATGTAGACATGACCGAGACACCTCTCTGGTCAATAACCAACAGCAGAACCTGGATGCTCATATTGGTTCCCACATATTCTACGAAGATCTGTATCGGTCAAACCGTAATGACAACATACGTCATTCCCTTTGTCATCGGTATGTTACTTGCCTAAGATTCGATCGTCGATATCTTCATACCTAGTTCAATATCGTTACTGGAAAGTCTCTCTACTCGTTCTGTAATGCATCATCCCGTAACTACCTCATTAGTCACATTGCTTGCAAGGCTTATCATGATGTGCATTACCGAGAGGGCCCAGAGATACCTCTCCGATACCCGGAGTGACAAATCCTAATATTGATCTATGCAAACCCAACAAACACCTTCGGAGATACCTGTAGAGCATCTTTATAATCACCCATTTACGTTGTGACATTTGATAGCACATAAGGTATTCCTCCGGTATTCGGGAGTTGCATAATCTCATAGTCAAAGGAATATGTATAAGCCATGAAGAAAGCAATAGCAATAAGACTTAACGATCATTACGCTAAGCTAACAGATGGGTCTTTTCCATCAAATCATTCTCCTAATACTGTTCATTATGCTAAGCTAACGGATGGGTCTTGTGATCCCGTTCATCAAATGACAACACATGTCTATGGTTAGGAAACTTAACCATATTTGATTAACCAGCTAGTCTAGTAGAGGCATACTAGGGACACTTCATTTTGTCTATGTATTCACACATGTATCAAGTTTCCGGTCAATACAATTCTAGCATGAATAATAAACATTTATCATGATATAAGGAAATATAAATAACAACTTTATTATTGCCTCTAGGGCATATTTCTTCAGTATTGGCTAGGATCTATGAATCATTGAGATAATAGCATGCATGTTAGTCTGTAGTCTCCTTTGTATTTGATGGAATGTTGCAACGGGGCAACCTTGGATGCACTGGTGCGTGTCGGTCCTAAACAAACGGTTTTTTACCCCTTTCCGCGATGGCATTTGGAACCGTTGCCAAGTGAGTGTGGGCGATAGGTGGGTCCTTCCCACACCACCCAGAAACCGTCGGGGATATGCCCTCCTGGCACACACGTTCAACAAAATGAGGTCGTGTGCGACCGTCGAGCACTTAAATATGGAAATATGTACAGTAGAGCTAAAAATACAATTATACGGCGAAATTGTTTCTGGTCGCAAGTACATCCCACATAGTCAGTCCCCGCTAAACGTTTCCGTTCGTATGCACATCCCACACAGTCTCTCTAAGGAAAACGTTTCCATTCACAGGTACATCACACACAATTTTTCCCGTTAAATCGTTTGCGTTATTGAATGTAACGCACACGGTCCATAGAAGAAACTGTGTGGCAAAGGCTGTCCATGACACATAGTTTTTATGTGGTAAACGTTTGCGCAAGGTGGCCTAACGCAAACAGTTTTCAAGAGAAAGTCATGTGTGATTGTTCATTGATCCAACACGGTTTATTCCTAGAAACTGTGTGCGTTGCCTGAGGTCATTGCCCATGGTATTTTTTCAACAACCGTTTGCAATATCAAAACCCAATTTGCAGGCTAATTCGCCATTAGCAGGCTAATTGCCCTATTATTAATAATACATTTATTAATCTAATTGAAATTCATATTAAGCACACAATATATTTCATTTCCATATTAAGGAAGCAGAATTTCATAATTGAAATACATCAAAGTACAACATGATATAGCTTCAGCACTCAGCTACCCCATTACACAACTGCACGAGCAGCAAGTTCAACATGCAAAATGTAGAGCCTTTCAAAATTAGCATCATAGACGGTATATAGACAGATGCATCTCATCTGGAAAACTACTAAAGCGGAAGGCGAATATTGAGCCTTCATTCATGTTGAAGGTCTTTGCAACTTTAGGCTAGTGCCTGTGGATGATTGACCGTCCGTCCTTCGACCTCTTCAGGAACACTTCAATACTGAACTGTGGGTGTTGTATGAAAACCTTCCTCGCCTCCTGACCATAGAGGTGGTTTGAGAGGTGATCATCAGTGAACTGCTTTGGAAAGGCCTGAAAACAAGGATGTGCATAAATATCTTCTCTATATTGGAAATGGGGCAAAGGAATAAAAAAGGCAAGGTATAATAGTTAGTACCATCTTGTAGTGAACTAATGTGTTCTTCATTGTGCAGACAAAGATCTTGTTGTTTTTTATCACTAATTTCTTTATCCTAACAATCTTTCTGAGTTTCTTGATTTGATTGATATTCATGGACAACTCATTTTCCCATATGCAAAAAGGGTCAAACAGTGGGTCAAAACCTCTGACAGCAGGACCAACATGTGCAAGACCAAATTGTTAAAAACCAAAATATTAGAATGGTTCATGTAATTGCACAATAATGTGCTATTAGACAACGGACAATGCACGTGCTAACCTCGATTGTAAACCTTAGTGCTTCCCATTGTTTCCCTACAACACATATAAGGTAGTTAGTCATCAGGTTAAGTAAGGGTTCGCATGCTATCAGTAAAATATGTTGATGAAAAATAAGTGCATTGCAGATTCATTAGATTAATTGAAGCCACACGGAAAACCCATTTACCCAAACCAAGCATGATTAAGAAATAGGAAATATAGCACTTGTATATGTTTCTAATGTATTAAGTGTAGCCAAATTCGATTTATTCCTCACATGGACAACAATACAAAATTCTACCCACGACAATTGGACATCGCATTGCCGAATTGAACCAAGCAGTTAACTAAACACCACAACAAATGAACCAAACATTAACTGAGCACCACGTTGCACAATATAACATTGAACCAAGCAGTTAACTAAACACCACAACAAATGAACCAAACATTAACTGAGCACCACATTGCACAATATAACATACTCCTAATAGAAGATCAGAGAGTTAACCAAATAGTTAACTACAGCCAATTGTAGCAATTGTATTTGTTTCTCATGTATTTACTACAGCCAAATTCAATTTATTCCTCACATGCTATACAATAACAGAATGTACCCACAATTTTGTAAAGATAAATTTGATTTATTTCTCACATGGAAGACAATACAAAATTGCAGCCTGAAGAATTGAACATCACATTTGCAGAATTGAACCAAACAGTTAACTAAAGACGACAACTAATTAACAAAATAGTTAATAAGTGAGCACCACACTGCACGACATATAGAACATATACACTAGAGCAACAGATTGCACGGTGAAATTAGATATCACAATTCACTAGATTTTGTGAAGGAAAGGCAGGAGCAGCACATGCAATGGGTAAACCGAGCATGCTTAACCGGCGTAGCTAGCAATTGGCAAGGTGCTCCTCCAAGATCTGGGGGTCGGCACGAATGGCAGCCATCTCGACCTCATCCGCGCGTGCGGCCGCGATTTGCTTCTCCGCTGCCAAATTCTCCTTGAGGTCCTGGCTATACTGTATGCACCATGGCTTAGGCCGGCGCTTATTTGGTGGAGGGGTCGGTGATTTGGGTGGAAGGTGTTGTGCTCGCGCCGGTGGTCTTTCTCGGTGTCAAAACTAGCGGATCTCGGGTAGGGGGTCCCAAACTGTGCGTCTAGGATCGATGGTAATAGGAGACGAGGGACACGATGTTTACCTAGGTTCGGGCCCTCTCTATGGAGGTAATACCCTACGTCCTGCTTGATTGATATTGATGAATATGAGTGTTACAAGAGTTGATCTACCACAAGATCGTAATGGCTAAACCCTAGAAGTCAAGCCTATGTGGGTATGGTAATGAGTATATGTGTTGTCCTTTCCGGACTATCCCCTTTGGTTTATATACACACCGAGAGGGTCTAGGGTTTACAAGGAGTCGGTTACATAAGAAGGAATCTTCGGTCGCCAAGCTTGCCGTCCACGCCAAGTAGAGTCCAATCCGGACATGATGCAGTCTTCGGCCTTCATGTCTTCACAGCCCATCAGTCCGGCCCATGGATAACAGGTCGGACCCCCGAGGACCCATTAGTCCAGGACTCCCTCAGTAGCCCCCGAAGCAGTCTTCAATAGCGAGGTGCTCGGCACACTGTCTTCAGCATTGCAAGGCAGGTTCTCCCGTCGATGATCTCCAAGTAATGTATTCGGCCATTGATCCAATGTCGCCTCCTCGGCTTATGCGCGTTGAATAATCTTTGTCCTCCACGTGTTGTGTGAATGTGGAAAGTCAGGGTATTTTTGCGAATAACACCCCATCTATGCGAGGAAGAGAGCCTACTTAAAGAGATTGGATCCCAGATCCATTCAGCGCTACATAGAAGAAATCCCCAAAGACTGCTTAGGAGAAACCTTTCCAGCATAGCTAGTGCCCCCAGCTCCTCCGCTCGTCCCAGCCCAGAGAAAGGCGAGTGGGAGAGGTCTTTCGTGTCTCATAGCCGTTTGACGAAATTGCAAACACAGGGATTCCTTCCCCATGCAGATCTAGTCCCTGTTCGATCAGGGCTAGCTTCCTTCAATGAGGGGACTTAGGCAGAGGACTTCCCCAATCCGTTCAGGGGGGAGTGAGTGTGTTTTCTCCCCTACCTGCTAAGAGGCGTTGGATTTCCAATCCATCAATTCCTCCGAGGGCTTCTGGAATATTACGGCTTCCAGCTGCACAACTTCACTCCGGCCTCAATTCTGCACATTGTGGGGTACGTCGCTTTATGCAAACTTTTCCTGGGCGTCAAGGCTCACATTGAGTTGTGGAGGAAGTTGTTTTGTCTCGTCCCGCGCAATCGGGAATGGTCAATGAGGGAGTCCTAGATTAGGGGGTCTCCGGACAGCCGGACTATATCCTTTGGCCAGACTGTTGGACTATGAAGATACAAGATTGAAGACTTTGTCCCGTGTCCGGATGGGACTCTCCTTGGCGTGGAAGGCAAGCTAGGTAGTACGGATATGTAGACCTGATCCCTTGTAACCGACCTTGTGTAACCCTAGCCCCTCCGGTGTCTATATAAACCGGAGGGTTTAGTCCGTAGGACAATATACAATCATACCATAGACTAGCTTCTAGGGTTAGCCCCTACGATCTCGTGGTAGATCAACTCCTGTAATACTCATATCATCAAGAACAATCAAGCACGAAGTAGGGTATTACCTCCATCAAGAGGGCCCTAACCTGGGTATACATCTTGTCCCCTGCCTCCTATTACCATCCGCCTTAGACGCATAGTTCGGGACCCCCTACCCGAGATCCGCCGGTTTTGACACCGACATTGGTGCTTTCATTGAGAGTTCCACTGTGTTGTCATCATAAAGGTGGATGGCTCGTCTCATTGTCAAAAACAACATCACTCCTGGGGGAGGCCAGGCTGTAGGCCAAAATCTCCGACTAGGCGGCTTCATCATGACCGCCCGCTCGGCCGCTGCGCCAACGATGACTTCTCGGGTCATCGAAAACAGCCTCCACATCGGCTCAAAATTCGCCGAGCAGATGGATCCAATGGAGCTCTCCTCTTTGAACGAGCTCTTGGACCGCATCGCCGCTCTGGGAGTCACTACGGAGTACGATCGGATCGGGCTTAAACACGACCAAAGGGAGATTAACTCTCCGCCAGTCACCCATCAAATAGCGGTGGTGGAGGAACATGGCGGCGTTTCTCCCCTCTATCTTGAGGACGAACTATGTTCGGATTCCCGAGCTCTCCGATCCGGATACTCGCTCATGGGAGGACATCTCCCTAACCCTGAACCTAGAGTCAGGTCGCACACCGAACCCGCGGAGCAACATCCCATAGTCCGAACTTCCAAGATCGGAAACTCCCCCGACCCGGGATCTCAAATTGGGTCAAGGTCTGGACTTAAATCCACCCACCCACCCAGATACAAACGATCTTTCCCACATTAGACAAGTGCCCCAAGAGACAGTACATCACTATTGGGCCATATTCCTCCTTGTAATGAACAAGGTCAAGGACTGTCGCGAGGAAGATGCAATTTCATTCTTTTGCAACAATTGCACGAACAAGGGGATCCTCAATGCCATAAGTCGCCGCGACATTGCACACTTCGCCGACTTGGCGGCCATAGTACGGAAATACTGTGCGATGGAAAGCGCCTGGAAAACCCAAACACAATTCTGGGATAATCTGGCCCTGACAAAACCCCTAGTTCGAACTAAAAGGGTGCACTCTCATAAGTCGCTCGACTCAATTATAAAGAAACAAAAGCCCACTACAAGGCGTGGAACCGTATTGAAGGGATGGCTTAACGGGCCCTGCAAAATTCATAGTACAGCGAATGCCATACCAACCCACAGCCTTAGAGCATGTTGGGTACTCCGGTAGGTGGCCAAAAGCGGTGAGGATCTCCTCATCCAAAACACCCCTGAACACCTCCCCGGGGATCACAATACAGTACTAACAGTCTTCGAGACCTTCTCCTCAATTAACAGGCGTAAGTGAGTACTCCGCAGCCTTGCTGAAGTCTGCCACATGGCAGCAACAAATTCATGGAGCGACACGGCTATCACCTTCAATGCCAGTGACGAACCTCAATTCCAAACAACCTGAGCACCAGTTGCTTTGGTCCTCAGTCCAATTGTGGACGGCTTTCGGCTCACTAAAGTGCTCATGGACGGCGGCAACGGATTAAACCTCATTTATGAGGAGACCCTTCAAAAAATGGGAATAAACAGCAACTGTATAGGGCAAAGGAGCACAACCTTCCGAGGAATTATCCCTAGTCGGGAGGCACGTTGCGCTGGGAAAATCACACTAGTTGTGGTATTTGGCACTCCGGAGAACTACAAGTCCGAAGAAATCACATTCTAAGTGGCCCCGTTCAGTAGCGGATACCACGCCCTCCTGGGGCGGGAGGCATTCACGATTTTCCAAGCCATACCCCATTATGGGTACATGAAGCTCAAAATGCCTGGACCCAATGGAATCATCACTCTAGCTAGTGATCCGGACATAGCACTCTGCGCCGAGAACAAAACATCCGCACAGGCCCTCGAGGCACTATCCGAAGCCCTTGTGGTGGAGGAGTTAACCGCGCTGTGCTCTGAAGTGGATAGGGACGACGTGATACAAGACAAAAGATCCAAGTCCACCTCCTTTAAACCAGCGGACGAAATAGTCAAATTCCAAGTCCATCCAACGGATCACACAAAAACATCATCCATCAGGGCACAGTTAAACCCCGCTGTAAACGCTGCACTACGGGAGTTCCTGTGCGAGAATTGGGACATATTCGCATGGCATCCTTCAGACATGCCAGGAATCCCATGCAGATTGGTCGAGCATAGCCTCAACATTCTAAAAGGATTAGAGCTGGTCAAGCAGACTCTTCGGCGTTTCTCTAAACCTAAGCGACAAGCCATGGGAGAGGAGCTAGCCAAGCTACTGGAGGCCGGATTCATTAGAGAAATAAAGCATCCGGACTGGCTAGCCAACCTAGTGATGGTACCAAAGAAGGACAAATCCTGGCGCCTATGCGTCGACTTCAAGGTCCTTAATAAGGCTTGCCCAAAGGATCCCTTCCCTCTCCCTCGCATCGATCAAATCATCAACGCTACTGCAGGACATGAATCATTGTGCTTCCTCGATGCATACTCCGGTTACCACCATATTAAGATGGCAGAGTCCGATCAAGCCGCAATGGCATTTATCACTCCATACGGCCCCTTTTGTTTTAACACAATGCCCTTTGGGCTCAAAAACGCCAGCGCAACATATCAGCACATGATTCAGACATGTCTAGAAAAGCAGATCAGCAAGACAGTGGAGGCATATGCAGACGATGTGGTCATTAAAACTAGACACGTCGACTCCTGAATAGACGACTTGAGGCTCACGTTCGACAATCTCCGAACATACAACATTAAGCTCAATCCGGAAAAATGCGTTTTTGGCGTACCCGCCGGAAAGCTCCTGGGCTTCATCGTCTCCAGTAGAGGAATTGAAGCAAATCCGGCTAAAATCTGAGCCCTGTCGCAGTTGGCTACACCAACCGACCTCAAGCAAATCCAAAATTTAACTGGATGTGTGGCGGCCCTAAGCCTCTTTATATCCCGGTTAGGAGAAAAGGCACTCCCCCTTTATCACCTTCTTTGGCGCACCGAACACTTCGAGTGGACGGACGCAGCCACGGCCGGATTGGAAGACATAAAAGCCATCCTGGCCACCAACCCAATCTTGGCCGCGCCAAATGTCGGTGAACCAATGCTATTATATATAGCGGCAACGCACCAAGTTGTAAGTGCAGTGCTCGTCGTCGAATGAGAGACAGATGGACATAAATTCCCACTTCAAAAGCTAGTATACTATGTATCTACCGTCCTCACTCCATGCAAACCACGGTACCCACATTACCAAAAGATAGCATACGCGGTATTCATGGCATCCCGGAAATTACGACACTAATTTCAAGAGTGTTCAATCACAGTGGCCTCTGAAGTACCACTCAACGACATAATAAACAACCGCGATGCCACGGGCCAGATTGCCAAATGGGCCATCGAGCTCCTCCCATTTGACATAACATACAAACCATGGCGAGCCATCAAGTCGCAAGTGCTGGCTGATTTCATCGCCGAATGGACAGAAGCCAAACTCCCTTAAGAGTACGGCGCGTACTCCAATTGTATCATGCACTTCGACGGTTCTAAAATGCTGGCTGGTTTGGGGGCTGGCGTTGTCCTGACGTCCCCCACTGGAGTTACAGTTCAATACATACTCCAAATACTATACACAGACTCCAATAACGCAGCTGAATACGAGGCCCTATTGCACGGTCTCCGGACGGCAGTTTCCATGGGCATTCAACGCCTGGAGGTGCGTGGGGATTCAAACCTCGCAATATCCCAAATAAATGGAGACTTCGATGCCAAGGATCCGAAAATGGCGGCATATCGCAATGCCGTTCTCAAAATGTCAGCTCGGTTCGAGGGGCTTGAATTCCGCCATGTGGCCCAGGAAAATAATCAGGCGGCGGATATCCTCGCCCGTCTTGGCACTAAGCGCGACCCTGTCCCACCTAACATCTTCCTGGAAACTGTTTAAGACATCTGTGGTATGGGAAGGGGACACCGGCAATAAGAGCCCGGACCCGGTCACAACACCAGATACTGAACACTCTGACACAATCGGAGGCTCTGCCATTAAAATAACACCTTCAGCCCATGTAATAATGGTTGTCATCACCCCCTGGACAGAGCCATTCCTGGCCTACATAACCAGGCATGAACTACCCGAAGACCAAAATGAGGCACGCTGCATAGTGCAGCGATCTAAATCCTACAAAGTCCATGAGGGAGAGCTTTATAAGAAAAGCAGTACCGAAGTCCTTCAAAGGTGCATCTCCGAAGAGGAAGGGCGGAAGCTTTTGGCAGAAATCCATGCCGGACTCAGCGGCCACCACGCCGCAGCCCGGGCCCTTGTGAGCAAGGCCTTCCGTACAGGTTTTTATTGGCCGACGGCCCGGGCAGACGCGCAGCATCTGGTCCAACATTGTGTCGGTTGCCAGCTTTTTGCAAACCAAAGCCATATGCCGCCCACCGCCCTCCAAACAATCCCCATCACTTGGCCCTTCGCGGTCTGGGGGCTCGACATTGTCGGACCCCTTAAAGGGGGATCCCATAAGAAAAAATACTTACTGGTCATGGTGGATAAATTCACCAAATGGATAGAAGCCAAACCTGTCAAAACGGCTGAATCCAGACCGGTGACAGACTTCATATCTGGGGTTGTACACCGTTATGGCGTCCCCCACAGTATCATCAACGACAACGGCACGAATTTTACAGCCGACGAGGTGAAACTGGGGTGCAGCAATATGGGCATCAAGCTCGACTATGCTTCTGTCTATCACCCACAAACTAACGGTCAAGTCGAGCGAGCAAATGGTCTTATCATGAGCGGCATTAAACACAGACTAGTGCGGTCCTTAACGGAATCAAACACGCACTGGGTAGAGGAGATCGACTCCGTACTATGGGGGCTGCGGACCACGCCAAATCGCACTACCGGATACACACCGTTCTTTATGATGTACGGCACAGAGGCGGTTCTGCCTTGCGACATAATTCATGACTCACCTTGAGTGCGCATGTATGAAGAAAAAGAGGCCGAGCTCAATCGGCAGGACAGTTTGGACGCCCTGGAGGAGGAGCGCGATGTGGCAAAGGCCCGTTCCGCATTTTATCAGCAACAGGCTCGAAGTACGGGCCAAAACCTACAACGTTGGCGAACTAGTTCTATGCCTGCCAGAGAAGAAAAAGAACAAGCTCAAGCCCAAATAGGAAGGTCCCTTCATTATTGACCAGGTTCTGACCGGTGGAGCGTACCGTCTGCGGGATGCATCGTATAATCGAATCGAGCCAATCCCATGGAATGCAGCCAGACTCCGAAGATTCTACGCCTAGCGCCGGACTATATGTTCGTCTCCTCACCCCCGTCAATTTTTTGCGTATCTGTCTTTTTCTCTCTTCCTCTCTTTTTTTTCTCATCCCGTCCATAAAAGGCTAAACTTGTGTCTTCATTGCACAATCGTGCCACGCTTGCCGCGCTCATTATACTCGGGGGCTTCTTACACAGAAGCTTAATATAATTATTTTTCTGGGCTTTATGTCCCGCACATGTGTCATTCTTCCGTACGTACCCTTTTTCGCCATTATATGCATCGATATGACTTAAGTTTTTGCCAAGCTGGGTTGCCTGGTTCTTGTATTTATGCCCTACGTTCCCGTTAATTCGGCTAGGGCATAAGGGGAGCACCTCTACGATTGTTACTGCCGGGTCAGCCGGATGTGTACCTCAGACTGGGTGAAGCCGAAAGCTAGCATTCTTAAGGGAATATTCGGTCGGCGAACAAAAGATGACTTTTATTTAATTTGAAAAATGCCCCCGGATGTTTATAGCATGCGTTCCTTTTCGCAGTTCGGACATGCACATTAGGGCATGCGTACCCAGGGAAAGGAACCCTTAACGGAACTATTCTCCCTAGAAGATGTTTCTTACTACCCATGTAATATAACATAGCTGGTTGGGTACTTGTCTGTTCAAGCACTTATGACCCCTACGCCTGGTTTCCATGCATACCCCGGGTTTTACATAATCAAGCGGGTATTCGGATACACTCTGGACTATCGGGTCCAGAGGTTGAAGCGAAAAGGTCCGCCATGACAAATGATTTACAATCCGGCTAGGGACATTACATATGTCACTTGAAGTACATAGTCACTAAGACTGATTAAATTCTTCTTCTATACCATCCAACAGGCTGTCTAGCCTACAATCCCGTTGTGAATACTTTGCGGCTAATTCTACTTGATCATACACTAAACTGACGGTAATCTCCTTCCCATCAGGCCCCACGGGTCCGACCTCGGCCATGTGGTTTGGGTCCGCTTTGGTGTATCGCGTCTTCACCATAGCCCAGGCTTCCCTCGCACCTTGTTGGCAAGCTGATATCTTCCATAATTGGAAGCGCCGCCGTGCTCCCTTGAGCTTCTCTACAAGCTCTCCCATGCCTCCTGGCAGGGATGCGGATGGCCACAAGGCTTGGGCAATACCCTGCATCACTTGTCGAACTTGCTCGTGTAGTTGTGAGAGCTCTGGTAGAAGACCGCCCGAAGACCCGGGCATCTCTTCCACGGGACGACCCGTCAGCATACCTGCAGACACAACTCTGTCAGCCGGCTTCTTCGCTGAACTCCTTTAAAAGTTCATTCAAGCACTTACTAAAAATGCCACGTCGAAGCCGCTTATTCTCCTTCACGGAGTCCGCTAGCTGGGCCCGGACATCTTTCAGTTCCTCGCCCAGCCGGGTATTGGTGCGTCTTGGAGATTGTTTTTCTCCTGCCTGACTCACGTAAGCACGCGCTCACTAGCATTTAGCTGTCGATCAGCACGTGCCCCATTCACCACTACGGCCTCCAGATTCACTCCGGGGTCACCTGCAACATCTATTGTTAGCTTTGCATAAATGCCGCATACTACCTGGTACCTGCCTTCTTTGCAAGGGAAACAGGTGTTACCAGAGGGACCCTTCTCGGACTCCCTCAACACGGCAACAACGGCCTCTAGCTGGGCCTTGCACTCTTCCAGCTCTTGAGACAATTGGGAATTCTTCTCTGTAAGAACCTACTCAAATAAATGATCCTTAAATCGGTTGAGTCAACTGTTTCAAGTCTCAGGGGCTACTAATACATATAATTGTCAGATTTACTTACCCGTATATCCCTTACATACTGGTCCATGGCTCTGGCTAGACCATATTGAGTAGCATGGATGTACGCGTCTCCGGAATTGAAGACATCAAATGCCTCTGGTGAGAAACAAGCGTCACAGAGTACGCCCTGGCGACGCCTGTGATTCATGGCGCTCTCCACTTCGAAATTTGTAGTGGATAGTCTGTCTGCATCCTCTGTAGGAGGAACATTTGGCGTCTGCCTCGCGTTAGCTTCTGCCTCTGTGTCCGGCCCTGGAGCCCGACTGGTCGAGGCGTGATCGGCAGCCTCTCCGGATATAGTCCGGCAGGCGTTTTTTTATAGGAAACACGGATGTCATTATATTTTAAGCAAGATGACAACCACGGAATGAGGTTTTGTGTTATACCTCAGTGTTGGCATTTCCGTCCTGACCGCCTTCCTTTTTTGCCTACCCGGCTTCGGCGCCTCTTGTTGGCGAGTTGCTGCAGGTTCAGCACGGCGTCCCGAAGGCCTTCCCTATAAGACACCATACGTGTACGGTAGGTGAAGTGCATAAAAGGGAATCCTTTTTTGGGAATTGGGACTTTGGTTTTTCTTACGTGCGACGCAGGGAGTAGTCCCGGATAGTCGGCTGTTATGGCCACCATGGCGTCGTCGCAGCTCAATTGATAGAATTGCCTGTCTATCAGCTCCACAAATATACCCGGATCCTCTTCAAGTCCGGGATCGAGGGCCCTGCCATGGTCCTCTGGTTGTGGAGCTGGGCTGTTGACCTCCCTTATCGCTTTTCGCAGTTCCTGCCGTGAAATGGCAAGGCGAGTACCTATGACGAAGAATGCGGGAAGGTTGAGAGTAAAAAGGGTACAACTCACCCAGCTTGGAGGGTTGTACATGGAGAATCCGTCCCGTGGTTTAATGTGGATGAACTCCTCTTCCTCTTCCTTGAATAATTCGGACAAAACTTTTGCTAAAGCTGCAGGTGACTCCGGTCCCTTGCGCCCACAACGGGTGGCATCATCTTCCCCGTTAAAACACCACAGGGGGGTGCCCTCGATATTGAAGTGGTTGCACCCCCCGCATTATGCATATTGACATGACCTTGATTATTGTCAATCCTGATTGAGCCAACGCTTTAGTCCAGTTCATTAGATAAAGGGCTTCTCCGTTATCTTCCTCCTGGGGGATCCGTGGGCGCCAACTTTGACGTTTCTTCAGAGGAGCATTGTCGAACTCAGGAAGACCCCGCCGAACAGGGTCTGGAAGAGGGACGTCCTCCATGTAAAACCACTCCGAAGGCCATTCTTCAGACGTCTTCTTTGGAGTACTGGACGGGTATCCGGTCTCGGCGATGCGCCATATTTCGGCTCCGCCCACTTGATAAAGTGACCCCTTCTGTGTGCGGGGCACAAGGCAGAATAGCCTTTTACACAGCTTGAAATGAGCCTCGCAGCCCAAAAACAGCTCACAAATGGCAACATAGCCGGCAATGTGTAATATGGAAGCGGGGGTGAAATTATGCAACTAGAGGCCGTAAAACTCCAGGAGTCCGCGGAGGAACGGATGAATCAGAAATCCGAGTCCCCTTAGTAAGTAAGGGACAAGGCATACCCGCTCCCCCTTGGAGGGATTGGGGAAGCTCTCCGCTTGCTCCCCACCACTATAAGTGGCGAGCCCGGCTCTAACGGGAACCATAGATGCCGGAGGGAGAAATCCCTGGGTCTGCAACTCTACTAATCGGCCTTGTGGGATGGAACACTTCTCCCAATCACCGGGCTTGGGGCTATGGGAGCGAGAGGAGGAGCTGCGATGGCCGGCCATGATGGAATGGA
Organism: Triticum aestivum; assembly: GCF_018294505.1. Taxonomy (NCBI): domain Eukaryota; kingdom Viridiplantae; phylum Streptophyta; class Magnoliopsida; order Poales; family Poaceae; genus Triticum; species Triticum aestivum. The sequence continues at coordinate 507,641,999 of NC_057797.1, forward strand.
TTTTTCCGAGCGCGCTCCGATGGAATCTCGCCGTGGGAAGATGGTGTGGATTGGATCTAAGAATCCCCATCCCTTTAATAGGCGATTTACTTACTTGGCTAGGGGGGCGAATGTAAAAACGCCCTGGCTCCTCGCATTTGCTCGACACATGGAAGATAGCCCTTATTGGCACAGAAGCCAAGAAGTCCAACATTTATGGGAGCCGGGCACTACTTAGATATTCAGGATTTGAAGAAGAACCCGCCTTGCAATGCCGAAGACAATATTGCGCGCCGGACTCATCGTCATTGAAGCCTGGTTCGGGGGCTACTGAGGGAGTCCTGGTTTAGGGGGTCTCCGGACAGCCGGACTATATCCTTTGGCAGGACTGTTGGACTATGAAGATACAAGATTGAAGACTTCGTCCCGTGTCCGGATGGGACTCTCCTTGGCGTGGAAGGCAAGCTAGGTAGTACGGATATTTAGATCTCCTCCCTTGTAACCGACCTTGTGTAACCCTAGCCCCCTCCGGTGTCTATATAAAATGGAGGGTTTAGTCCGTAGGACAACATACAATCATACCATAGGCTAGCTTCTAGGGTTAGCCCCTACGATCTCATGGTAGATCAACTCTTGTAATACTCATATCATCAAGAACAATCAAGCAGGAAGTAGGGTATTACCTCCATCAAGAGGGCCCGAACCTGGGTAAACATCTTGTCCCCTGCCTCCTGTTACCATCCGCCTTAGACGCACAGTTCGGGACCCCCTACCCGAGATCTGCCAGTTTTGACACCGACAGTCAATATTTGAAGTGGGCGGAGCTGAAGTATGGCGCGTTGCCGATACCGGGTATCCATCCGGCACACCAGGGAAGGCACCTGATGAATGGCCCTCCGAATGGTTTTATATAGTGGACGTTGCGCTTCCTGGCCCGATTTGAAAGGGTCTTACTGAATTTGCTCGCGTCCCGCTGAAGAAACGCCACAGTTGGCGTCCCCGGAGTCTTGAAGAGGAAGACGACGCGGAGGTTCATCAACTGATGAGCAGGATAAGAGACCTCACTCAGTCCGGACTCATAGTAATCGAGGTTATGGCGATTTCCATAGCGCGAGGGGTTCAGCCGCTCCAATACAGAGGGCTTCCCATGTGGCACTACAATGGGGAGGACGACGCCTCTCGTTGCGGCCGGAAAGGTCGGGATACCCCTCCCGCTTTGGCTAAGATTTTAACCAAACTTTTCAAAGGGAGGAAAAGGAATTTCTTTGCATCAAATCTAGAGAAGGGTACTCTATGTATAACCCTCCCAGCTGGGTAAGGCCCGACCCTTCCGTTTTTACTTCTTCCATCTTTGAATTGCCTTTGATAAACTTCTATATTGTTTGCTTATGACAGCACTGGTGAAAGGTCACTGAGGGATTTTATAGTCCCGCCCCATAGCCGAAGGACCACAACAGGGAGCTAGATCCCGGGTTCGAAGAGGATCCGGACATATTTGTGGTGCTTGTGGAGGGAGTGTTCTACCAGACAGCTATGACGGCACAGAAGTGGCCATCACCGCAGACTATCCTGGCCTTCTTCCTGCTTCTCATGTAAATAATTAAGAAAACACCTTCTCTAAAAGAGTGCTCTTATTCCATCTCACCCATCGCACTGTATCGTGCTTCACAGGGGAGACGTTCGGCGACTTCGAAGAGATCGGCTCCCGCGCCAGACAATCCTTCCAAGAGGAGAGCAAATGAAGATATGGCCGCGCCTTCATCGAAGAGGTATGAATTCGCCAACCTGCCCCTGAGTACTCATGTCCAACCGTGACCTTCCTATTTTCCATTTGCCAGGAGGAAGGCGCGCCGGACTATATCCAGGGGTCCGAGCGGCCATACTTGCCATAGCCAGGATTCAAATCCCATCGTGAAGACGGGGGCTGATGCAGGGGCGACGCCAGACTGTCCTCCAGCCGAGGACTCGGATGATGTATTCGTCACCAACTCGGAAGTGGAGAGTGCTATGAATCATCGGCATCGCTAGGCCACTTTACAAGATCCTGGCTTTTCGGAAGAGTCGTTTAACGCCTTCAACGCAGCCGATGCGTACATCCGGGCTGCTCGAAATGGGATTAGCAGGGCCACAAAGCAACATTTGAAAGATGTGCAGGTAAATTCGCTTTGTCTGACTATGATAACCATATGCCAGTAGCCCCCGAAACTTAAGGTAGTTGAAAACAACTGATTCAAGGATCAATGTACAACCAGGTTCTTACGGAGAAGAATACCCAGCTGGCTCAGGAACTAGAAAAGTGTCAGCACTAGCTGCTTGCTGCTAATGCTGAACTGGAGAAATACAAGGCATCTCCAGGTAATATTTTCCTCCATCAAAAATTCATAAGGCTACACCGATAGTGTTAATCTGGGTTCTGATATTTGTGTTGGGTCGTTTAGACCAAGTACGAGAGCAGCTTGATGCCGCTCGAAGCGAAGAACACGGAGCCAAAAAGCTGCTAGCAGCGGGCAAGCGTGTATTGACAAAGGTCATTGAAGAGAAAAAGGAACTCCAGGATTCGAACATCAACCTAGGCGAAGAACTAAAAGATGTGCGAGCACAGCTAGCCGACTCTGTGAAGGAGAACAAGAAGCTTCGAGGTGGCATATTCAGTATGTGGCCGCTTTTATCTTACAACAGTTTGGAGGTAGTGGAGCTGATATAGCTGTAATTGCAGGTGTGTTGACAAACTGCCCCGAAGAGGAAGTGTTCGGATAATCAAATGATCTTCTGCAGGAGCTGTCACAGTTGCACGAGCAAGCTCGGCAGGCTATGCGGAGTGTAGCCAAGGATTTATGGCCATCCGACTCCCCTCCAGGAAGCATGCAGAAGCTGGTAGAGCTATTCAAGGGAGCGTGGCGGTATATCCGGCTGTGTAAGATATCTGCCTGCCGAGAGGGTGCACGAGAGGCCTGGGCCATGGTGAAGACGCGCTATACCAAGCTGGATCCTAATCACATGGCTCGTGTCGGGCCGGTAGGGCCGAATGGGGAAGAAATTCCTGTTAGTATAGTATATGACCAAGTATATGTGGCCGCCAAATATTCTCAACAAGATTGTAAGTTAGACTGCCTGCTGGAAGGTGTAGAGGAAGAGGTGTTCAAGTCCAAGTGACTGTGTACTTTCCTCATCTAGCTGAATTGTATATCATTTGTCATGGCAGACCTTTTCACTTCAACCTTCGGACTCTAAGGTGCGGAGTGTTTCCGAACACCGTCACAGCCGAATAGGCCGGGGTATGCTTGGAAAACTAGGCGTAGGGGTCGTAGTTGCTTGATCAGACAAGTTGTATTCGGCTAGCTATGTTATATTACATTGATATCGTAAGAAACATCTTCCAAAGAGAATAGTTCCATTAAGGGTTCCTTTCCCTGGGTGTGCATGCATTTAATGTACATGTCTGAATTGTGATGCGAGCACCACAGCTTGTATAACTTCTGGGGGTGCACAATGGAGCGAGTTTAGGAAACATCTTTAATTCACCGACCGAATATTCCCTTAAGAACGCTAGCTTTCGGCTTCACCCAGTCTGAGGTACACATCCGGATGACCCGGCGGTAACAATTGCAGAGGTGCTCCCTTTTTTCCCTAGCTAAACTAACGGGAACGTAGAGCATAAGCACAGGAGCTAGGCAACCCAGCTTGGCCAAAACTTAAGTCATATCGATGCATATAATGGCAAAGAAAAGGTACATATGGGGAAAACTCATATGTGAGGAGCTTGATGCTCACGGAATGACAAGAACTTCTGTCCGAGAAGCCCCCAGGTACAAGGGGCGTACATGTTTAAAGATGTATGTGTGAATGGTGTGCGGTCTAGCTGCACTTAAAGCTTTTAAAGCGAGAAAAAAGAAAGTAATCGGAAAAGAGAGAAAAATAATGGAAACTCAAGGGAGGAGGAGACGAACAATGGGTTTACCGCTAGGCGTAGAATCTCCAGAGCCTGGCCGCGTTCCAAGGGTTCGGCTCGAGGCAATTGTCTGATGCATCGCGAAGACGGTACGCTCCTCCGGTGAGAACTTCGTCAATTATGAAGGGACCCTCCCATTTGGGCTTGAGTTTGTCCTTTTTCTTCTCTGGGAGGCGTAGAACGAGTTCGCCGACGTTGTAAGTCTTAGCCCGTACTTCTGTGCTTTGATATCTTTGAGCCTGCTATTGGTAAACTGCTGAATGGGCTTTTGCGACATCGTGTTCCTCCTCCAGGGCATCTAGGATGTCCTGCCGATCGAGCTTGGCTTCTCTCTCTTCGTACGTACGCACTCTAGGTGAGTCGTGAATAATATCGCAGGGCAATACAGCCTCTGCACCATACACCATGAAGAAAGGTGTGTACCCGGTAGTATGGTTGGGCGTGGTCCGCAGCCCCCAGAGTACGGAGTCGAGCTCCTCAACCTAATGCTTGTCTGATTCTTTCAAAGACCGCACTAGTATGGGCTTGATGCCGCTCATAATAAGACCGTTGGCGTGTTTGACCTGACCATTGGTTTGTGGGTGGTAGACGGAGGCGTAATAGAGTTTAATACCCAGATTAGTACACCAGGTTTTTACCTCGTCGGCTATGAAATTGGAGCCGTTGTCAGTGATGATGCTGTGTGGGACATCATAACGGTACACAACTTCGGGTATGAAGTCTATCACCGAGCCGGACTCATCCGTTTTGACCGGTTTAGCCTCTATCCACTTAGTGAATTTGTCCACCATAACCAGCAGGTATTTTTTCTTATGGCTTCCCCTTTAAGGGGTCCAACCATGTCGAGTCCCCAGACCGCGAAAGGCCAAGTGATGGGGATTTTTTGTGGGGCAGTGGGGGGCATATGGCTTTGATTGGCAAAGAGTTGGCAACCAACGCAACGTTGGACAAGGTCCTGTGCATCCGCTCGGGCCGTCGGCCAATAAAACCCTATACGGAAGGCCTGAGCTGCAGCGTGGTAACCACCGAGTCCGGCATGAATTTCAGCCAAGAGCTGCCATCCCTCTTCCTCGGATATACATCGTTGAAGGACTCTGGTGGTGCTTTTCTTGTAGAGCTCTCCATCATGAACCTTGTAGGCCTTGGAGTGCCGAACAATGCAGCAGGCCTCATTCTGGTCCTCAGGAAGCTCCTTCCTATTAAGGTAGGCCAGGAAGGGTTCGGTCCATAGGGAAATGACTACCATGATGAGATGCGTCAACGGTGTTATGTCGATGTTTCCGGGATCTGGGGTTATGTTTGGGTCCGGACTAGTGTTGTCGTTTTCCCCCTGCCATACCACGAATGGCTTAAAGAGCCTTTCCAGGAAGATATTAGGTGGGACGGGGTCGCGCTTAGCACCAATACGAGCAAGAACATCCGCCGCTTGATTACTTTCTCGAGCCACATGATGGAACTCAAGCCCCTCGAACCGGGCCGACATTTTTATGACTGTGTTACGATACGCTGCCATCTTCGGATATTTAGTGTAGAAATCTCCATTTATTTGAGATATTGCAAGGTTTGAGTCCCCGCGCACTTCTAGGTGTTGTATGCCCATGGAGACAGCCATCCGGAGACCATGCAATAAGGCCTCGTATTCGGCTATGTTATTGGAGTCTGTGTATAGTATTTGGAGAATGTACTGGATGACGTCTCCAGTAGGGGACGTTAAAACGACACCCGCTCCTAACCCTGCTAGCATTTTGGAGTCGTCAAAGTACATGACCCGATTGGAGTATGTGCCGTACTCTTTAGGGAGTTCGGCCTCTGTCCATTCGGTGATGAAGTCGGCCAGTACTTGGGATTTGATAGCTCGACGTGGTTTATATGTATTGTCAAATGGCAGGAGCTCAATGGCCCATTTGGAAATTCGGCCCGTAGCGTCGCGGTTGTTTATAATGTCATTGAGTGGTACTTCGGAGGCCACCATGATCGAACACTCCTGGAAGTAGTGACAGAGCTTCCGGGATGCCATGAAGACCGCGTATGCTATTTTTTGGTAATGAGGGTACCAGGATTTGCATGGGGTAAGGAGAGTAGATACATAGTATACTGGCTTCTGAAGCGGGAATTTATGTCCGTCATGTTCTCGTTCGACAATGAGTACGGTGCTCACCACCTGATGTGTTGCCGATATGTACAATAACATCGGTTTGCCAGAGTTTGGTGCGGCCAGGATTGGATTGCTTGCAAGAAGGGTTTTTATTTCTTCCAGTCTGGTTGTTGCCGCGTCCGTCCACTCGAAGTGGTCAGTTCTCCATAGAAGGCGATAGAGAGGCAGTGCCTTTTCATCTAATCTAGAGATAAAGCGGCTTAGAGCTGCCACGCAACCTGCAAGTTTTTGAACTTGCTTAAGGTCTGTTGGCTTAGCCAATTATGACAAAGCTCGGATTTTGGCTGGGTTTGCTTCGATTCCTCTATTGGAAACTATAAAAACCAGCAGTTTTCCAGCGGGGACGCCGAAGACACACTTTTCTAGGTTGAGCTTAATGTCATACGCCCTGAGGTTGTCGAATGTAAGACGTAAGTCGTCTATTAGTGTTTCCACGTGCCTGTTTTTGATGATGATGTCATCAACGTAAGCTTCTACTATTTTGCCAATCTGTTTCTCCAGGCATGTTTGAATCATGCGTTGATATGTGGCGCCGGCGTTCTTGAGCCCAAAGGGCATGGTATTGAAGCAGAATGACCCGTATGGGGTAATAAATGTTGTTGCAGCTTGATCGGATTCCTTCATTTTGATTTGATGGTATCCGGAGTATGCATCGAGGAAACACAGTGAGTCGTGCCCTGCGGTGGCGTCAATGATTTGATCAATGCGGGGGAGGGGGAAGGGATCCTTAGGGCACGCTTTGTTGAGGTCTTTGAAATCGATACACATGCGCCAGGATTTGTCCTTCTTTGGTACCATCACCAGGTTTGCCAGCCAGTCCGGATGTTTGATATCTCTAATGAATCCGGCCTCGATGAGTTTGGCCAGCTCCTCCCCCATGGCTTGTCGCTTGGGTTCGGAAAAGCGCCACAATGTTTGCTTAACTGGTTTGAACCCCTTTAATATATTGAGGCTATGTTCGGCCAGCTTGTCTGGGATCCCTGGCATGTCCGAAGGGTGCCAGGCAAATATGTCCCAGTTTTTGCGCAGGAATTCTCATAGTGCGGCGTCAACTATTGGGTTCAGTTGAGCTCCGATGGATGTTGTCTTCTTGGGGTCCGTTGGGTGGACCTGGAATTTGACTATTTCTTCTGCCGGTTTGAACGAGGTGGATTTGGGGCATTTGTCGAGGATCACGTCGTCCCTGTCCACTGTAGAGCATAGTGCAGTTAATTCTTCGGCCGCGAGGGCTTCGGATAGCGCCTCTAGGGCCAGGGATGCGGTTGTGTTTTCAGCGCGGAGTGTTATGTCCGGATCACTAACGAGAGTGATTATACCGTTTGGTCCGGGCATTTCGAGCTTCATATATTCTGTAGTGAGGTATAGCTTGGAAGCGTGTAAAAGCATACCGCCCCAAAAGGGCATGATATCCGCTGCTGAAAGGGGCCACTTGGAAGGTTATTTCTTCGGACCGATAGTTCTCCGGTGATCCGAATACCACGTCAAGTGTGATTTTGCCCACGCACCGCGCCTCCCGACTAGGAATAATTCCCCGGAAGGTTGTGTTACTTTGTTTGATGCGGCTCCTGTCTATTTCCATTTTATGGAGTGTGTCCTCATAAATGAGATTTAGTCCCCTGCCGCTGTCCATGAGGACCTTGGTGAGTCGAAACCCATCCACAATGGGGCTGAGGACTAACGCGGCTGGTGGCTCGCGTTGTTCTGTACTTTGGTTCATCACTAGCATTGAATGTTATAGCCGTGTCATTCCATGGGTTTATTACAGCAATTTGGCAGACTTTGTTGAGCTCGTGAAGTGCCCTTTTGCGCTTGTTATTTGAAGCGAATGTCTCAAAGACTGTCAATACTCTTGGGTCATCGTCTTCTAGGGGGTGTTGGTCTGGGGCGTCCTTGATAAGGATGTCATCGCCGCTCTTGGCTACCTGTCGTAGTATTCAGCATGCTCTAAGGTTGTGGGTTGCCACGGTATCTGTTGTTGTATGTATTTTGCATGGGCCATCGAGCCACCCTTCTAGAACAGTGTCGTGTCGTATAGTGGCTTGATATGTCTCCGTCGTATCTACTTTTCCAAACACTTTTGCCCTTGTTTTGGACTCTAACTTGCATGATTTGAATGGAACTAACCCGAACTGACCCTGTTTTCAGCAGAATTGCCACGTTGTTATTTATGTGTAGAAACAAAAGTTCTCAGAATGACCTGAAACTTTACGGAGACTATTTTTGGAAATAATAAAAAATTCTGGCAAAAGATCAAGACCAGGGGGCCCACACCCTAGCCATGAGGGTGGGGGGTGCGCCCCCTACCTCATGGGCCCGCTGCAGCTCCTCCGACCTCAACTCCAACTCTATATATTCACTTCCGGGTAGAAAAAAATCAAGGAGAAGGATTCATCGCGTTTTACGATACGGAGCCGCCGCCAAGCCCTAAACTCTCTCGGGAGGGCTGTTCTGGAGTCTGTTCGGGGCTCCGGAGAGGGGAATCCGTCGCCATTATCGTCATCAACCATCCTCCATCACCAATTTCATGATGCTCACCGTCGTGTGTGAGTAATTCCATCGTAGGCTTGCTGGACGCTGATGGGTTGGATGAGATTTATCATGTAATCGAGTTAGTTTTGTTAGGGTTTGATCCCTAGTATCCACTATGTTCTGAGATTGATGTTGCTATGACTTTGCTATGCTTAATCCTTGTCACTAGGGCCCGAGTGCCATGATTTCAGATCTGAACCTATTATGTTTTCATGAATATATGTGAGTTCTTGATCATATCTTGCAAGTCTATAGTCACCTACTATGTGTTATGATCCGGCAACCCCGAAGTGACAATAATCGGGACCACTTCCGGTGATGACCATAGTTTGAGGAGTTCATGTATTCACTATGTGTTAATGCTTTAGTCCGGTACTCTATTAAAAGGAGGCCTTAATATCCCTTAGTTTCTGCTAGGACCCCGCTGCCACGGGAGGGTAGGACAAAATATGTCATGCAAGTTCTTTTTCATAAGCACATATGACTATATTCAGAATACATGCCTACATTACATTGATGAATTGGAGCTAGTTCTGTGTCACCCTAGGTTATGACTGTTACATGATGAACCGCATCCGGCATAATTCTCTATCATCGATCCATTGCCCACGAGCTTCCCATATATTGTTCTTCGCTTATTTACTTTTCCGTTGCTATTGTTATCATCACAACAAATACCAAAAACATTACTTTTTCTATCGTTACCTTTTGCTACCATTACCATTACTATCGTATTACTTTGCTATTAAATACCTTACTGCAGATATTAAGTTATCCAGGTGTGGTTGAATTGACAACTTAGCTGCTAATACTTGAGGATATTCTTTGGCTCCCCTTGTGTCGAATCAATAAATTTGGGTTGAATACTCTACCCTCGAAAACTGTTGCGATCCCCTATACTTGTGGTTATCAAGACTATTTTCAGGCGCCGTTGCCGGGGAGCATAGCTCTATTCTTTGAGTCACTTGGGATTTATATCTGCTTATCATTATGAAGAATTTGAAAGATCCAAGAACCAAGATTTATCCCTCAACTACGAGGGGAGGTAAGGAACTGCCATCTAGCTCTGCACTTGATTCACCTTCTGTTTTGAGTAAGCTTGTGACACCTAAACCTGCTTCTGCTATTGATTCTGATATGTCGCGTGTTATTGATGATGCCACTTCTGCTATGCATGATACTTATGATGAAACTACTTCTATGCTTGATACTACTATGCCACTTGGTGAATTTCTTGATGAACAACTTGCTAGGGCTAGAGAGGGTGAAATTATTGAAACTAATAATATTGATGAAATGAAGACTCTCTCCCTAATAAATATGAATTGCCTGTTGTTCCTGAGGGTTATGTTATGGATGAAGAAGCTACTAGAGCTATTTTAGCTTGCAATGATAGATATGATCTAAAGAGGTTATTAGCTAAATGGGAGCAGCAATCCCTTAATGCTAGAATGAAACCTGACCCTGCTTTTGCTACTTCACCTATCTGTGTTACTGATAAGGATTATGAATTCTCTGTTGATCCTGATATAATTACTTTGGTTGAATCTGATCCTTTTTATGGCTATGAATCTGAAACTGTTGTGGCACATCTTACTAAATTAAATGATATAGCCACCCTGTTCACTAGTGATGAGAGAACTCGCTACTTTTATATCCTTAAAATATTTCCGTTCTCATTAAAGGGTGATGCTAAGATATGGTTTAATTCTTTTGATCCTGGTTGTGTGCGTAGTCCCCAGGATATGATTTATTACTTCTCTGCTAAATATTTCCCTGCTCATAAGAAACAAGCTGCCTTAAGGGATATATATATATATATATATATATATATATAATTTTGTGCAAATTGAAGAAGAGATTCTCCCACAACACAAGCTTGGGGGAGGCTTCTCCAATTACTTAATGCTTTGCCTGATCATCCTCTTAAGAAAAATGAAATACTTGATATCTTTTATAAAGGACTAATCGTTGCTTCCAGAGACTTCCTGGATAGTTGTGATGGTTCTGTTTTCGGGGAAAGAACATCGGGTGAAGCTGAAATTCTATTAAACAATATGTTGACTAATGAAAATAATTGGACACTTCCTGAGCCTATTCCTAAACCAACTGCGAAGAAGAGAGGTGTTCTATTTCTCAGTCCAGAAGATATGCAAGAGTCAAATAAATCCATGAAAGAAAAGGGTATTAAAGTTGAAGATGTTAACAATTTACCTCCTATTGAAGAAATACATGGTCTTAATTTACCGCCTGTCGAAGAAATGCATAATTTTAATCCATCTCCTATTGAAGAAATACATGGTCTTGATAACCCGACACAGGTAGTAAAGGTAAATTCTCTCTATAGATATGATAAAGCTGAAATCCATTTACTAAGTTTGCTAGCCCATGCTTAGATGAGTTTGATAAATTTATGGTTAAGCAAGAAGACTTCAATGCTTATTTTGGTAGAGAATTAAAACGCACTGCTGATATGTTTGAACACTTGGGTGATTATATGGCTAATGTCAAAGGTGAACTTAAACTTATTAGTAAACATGCTTCTATGGTTACCACTCAAGTAGAACAAGTACTTAAGGCTCAAAATGATTTGCTCAATGAATTGAATAGTAAGAATAATGACTATGTTGTTAGAGTGGCTACTAGAACTGGTAAAATGACTCAGGAACCTTTGTATCCTGAAGGCCCCCCTAAGAGAATTGAGCAAGATTCTCAGAGAAATAATATAGATGCACCTAGTCCTTGCAAAAGGAAGAAAAAGAAAAATGATAGCACTTTGCATGCTTCTAGTGAACCTATTGCTGAAACACCTGAGAATCCAAATAATATTTCTATTTCTGATGTTGAAACACAATCTGGTAATGAACCTGAAACTAGTGATAATGTTAATGATAATGTTCATGTTGATGCTCAACCTAGCAATGATATAGAGATTGAACCTGTTGTTGATCTTGATAACCCACAATCAAAGAATTAACGTTATGATAAGAGAGACTTTGTTGCTAGGAAACATGGTAAAGAAAGAGAACCATGGGTTCAAAAATCCATGCCTTTTCCTCCCAAACCATCCAAGAAAAAGGATGGTGAGGATTTTGAGCGCTTTGCTGAAATGATTAGACCTATCTCTTTGCGTATGCGATTAACTGATATGCTCAAAATGAATCCTTATGCTAAGTACATGAAAGAAATTTTTACTAATAAAAGAAAGATACTGGAAAATGAAATTTCCACCATGCTTGCTAATTATACTTTTAAAGGTGGAATACCAAAGAAACTTGGAGATCCAGGAGTACCCACTATACCATGCTCCATTAAAAGAAACTATGTTAAAACTGCTTTATGTGATCTTGGAGCCGGTGTTAGTGTTATGCCTCTCTCTTTATATCGTAGACTTGATTTGAATAAGTTGACACCTACTGAAATATCTTTGCAAATGGATGATAAATCAACTGCTACACATGTCAGTATTTGTGAGGATGTGCCTGTTGTGGTTGCAAATGTTACTATTTTAAAGGACTTTGTTATTCTTGATATTCCCGAGGACGATAGTATGTCTATTATACTTGGAAGACCCTTTTTGAATACTACAGGGGATGTTATTGATTGCAACAAAGGCAATGTCACTTTTCATGTTAATGGTAATGAGCATATGGTACACTTTCCGAGGAAACAACCTCAAGTTCATAGTATCAATTCTATTGGAAAAATTCCATCGATTATTTTTGGAGGTTTTGAATTTCCTCTACCTACTGTCAAGAAGAAATATGATATTCTAATTATTGGGGATGTGCATATCCCCGTTGAGGTAACTTACTTTATTCGAAATTTCTCCGGTTCCATGTTATTCGGAATGAGTTTGTTAACAAGACCTGATCAACCTTGTTAATGGATTCGTTTTGATGATCATAAGATGGATGAAGTTAGAAAACACAACTCTCTATACTCTCCTTTTACTTTCTGTTATTTATATTAAATAAAATAAAATTAGTATTTTCTATCTGTTATCTGAATTATCCGTGCAATATGAAAATACCTCAAAAATAAAAGTTCTCCAAATGCCCTGAAATTTAAATATGATTTTTTCTAGAATATTTGAGAATATTTGGCACTGAGAACACAGCAGGGGGGCATCCACCTAGCCACGAGGTTGGAGGGCGCGCTGTACCCCCTTGGCGCGCCGCCTCCCTCATGGGCCCACTGTGGCCCTCCTCCACTTATTCCTGCACCCACACACTCCTTATTCCTCCCACAAACACCATTATCCAGCTCAAGCACGATTTCTAGCTCATTTTGCTGCGATTTTTTATCTCCTTGCTCAAACCACCTCTCACAAAACTGCTTTGGGGAATTGTTCCTTGGTATGTGACTCCTCCATTGGTCCAATTAGTTTTTGTTCTAGTGCTTTATTCATTGCATATTTTTGCTGCTTAGGTGACCATGTTCTTGAGCTTGCATGTCAAATTTATATGGTTCTAAGTAGTTCTAATGCATGATATAGGATCTAGGCACTTGTAGGAGTAGTTGCTATCAATTGTTGAGCTTGGCTCACTTTTATTTGAAGTTACTAAAAATTTCAGAAATTTTTCAAAGGAAGAAATATGTTTAGGAAAATGTACCAAGGTGGTTCTTCAAGGAAACAAGGACCCAGGCTTGCAATACGTGATGCTGATGATGAGCCACCAAGGGACGCTCCAGTGCGGCCTTGTGAATGGCCTTCAGAGGACTTCATGGATCGAGCGGGAATTAAGGAAGAATTTAACGCATATTTGCGTAATGTTGATCTTGTGAGCTTCGAGGCAGAAAAATGATGTCAGTACCACTATCTCACTAGTTCCTTTGCGAGGAGGTTTGAATTTTCATATTCACGTAATTCTCAAACTGTCATGTTTGATCTCTATGAAAATTCTTATACTATGGACTTAGAGGATTTTACCACTGCTTGCAAACTTCCACAATGGGGTAGTGATAGTGAACCTCGCAAATTTGAATTTAGAGATTTTCTTGCTAATATAACTGTGGGGGAATCTAGAGATATAGCACAAGCTACCATAGGGAGCATTCACTTTCCTGCTATACATTATTTTGCTCTCTTCATAGGTAGATGCATTAACGGTAAAGATGAAGCATGTCACATGTGTGTCCCTGACCTCTGTATTCTTAGGAGTGCTGTGTTAGGAGATAAATCTTATAATTTGGGAGCCATTGTTGCACGTAGGTTGCATCTTAATAGATTTAATGGAGATTTCTTCGCTGGAATATATGCAACCCGCATAGCTAATTTTCTTGATATAACCATACATGAGGATGATATTGAGTTGCCTCCTTATTTGGATTATGAGGCTATGGTTCGTCATCAGTTTGTTGAGAGGAACGATCAGTTCCTCCAGTACCAACTAATCTTTGACAGACGATGCACCTATCACGTCGCTCTCCCTGCTTCTAATTTCTTTGACTTTCAGGCAAAAGGGAGATATTTTATAACCAGAGAGGAGGCGAAAGACTATAAGAGGAGAGCTAAGATAGCTCGCCTCCAAGCTGCAGCCGACGATGCAATGACTGTTGCGTCTCAGTACGACCCCAACTACAACTTTAGATATCCGCCAGGCCATCTGTGGCATTAGACCAACTTAGGCCAAAAGCTTGGGGGAGTACGTATTTCTAACCGACATTACATTCATGTTCACACACTCATTGCTAGATATCGGTGCTCATAATTTTTCATTATAACATCCATGCTAGTTTATTTATTTTTTATGCTTTCTTCTTGTGTGTTTAATAAACCTTAAGAAAAACCAAAAAAATAGTTGTAGCTTTTAGCTAGTTTTAATTTCTATGCTTGTAGTAGTAATTAAAAAGAAAACCAAAAAGATTTCATGTTCTTCTTTTTGCTTGTTGGGAGCTTTCCCGTGTAAATAGTTTTATTTCTTTTCTTTTCTTTGGGGGTCGATAGGAGAAGACCATAATTAAATTGTTGAAGTGACTCTTATATGCATTATTGTTGATCTGACAAAAGAGCCCATATTGCCTTGTCTTCTCCTGTTTATTGAATGCTTGCAGATTCCAGCTTAGTCCAATGCACGTGCACTATTACTATTATCCACATCGTTCGATCATGCAAGTGAAAGGCAATTATGACGATATATGATAGACTGACTGAGACGAGAAAAGCTGGTATGAACTCGACCTCTCTTGTTTTTGTAAATATGATTAGTTCATCGTTCCTGATTCAGCCTATTATGAATAAGCATGTTTGTGATGACAATTAGAGATCATAGTTTCTTATGCCATGCTTAATTAGCTAGGAGCTTATAATGGTTTACCTTGCATGCCAACATGCTATTAAAATGGTTGTGATGTGGTATGATAGGGTGGTATCCTCTTTTGAATGATTAGAGTGGCTTGACTTTTCACATGTTCATGCATGTAGTTGAAACAAAATCAACATAGCCTCTACGATATTTATGTTCATGGTGCATTATATCCTACTCATGCTTGCATTCGGTGTTGACTAATTTTAATGCATGTTCATGACTGTTGTCGCTCTCTAGTTGGTCGCTTCCCAGTCTTTTTCTAGCCTTCACATGTACTAAGCGGGATTACTGCTTGTGCATCCAATCCCATAAACCCCAAAGTTATTCCATATGAGTCCATCATACCTACCTATATATGGTATCTACCTGCCGTTCCAAGTAAATTTGTATGTGCCAAACTCTAAACCTTCAAATAAATATCCTGTTTTGTATGCTCGAATAGCTCATGTATCAACTAGGGCCGTCCGTATCTTCCATGTTAGGCGGGTTATTCTCAAGAGGAGTGGACTCCGCTCCTCACTCACGAGAAAATGGCTGGTCACCGGGATGCCCAGTCCCATGCTTTATGCAAATCAAATAAAAATAATTGCAAACAAAACTCCCCCTGGGACTCTTGTTAGTTGGCGGCACTCGTTGTTTCGAGCAAGCCATGGATTGATGCTTGTTGGTGGAGGGGGAGTATAAACTTTATCATTCTGTTTGGGAACCGCCTATAATGTGTGTAGCATGGAAGATATCGCCATCTCTTGGTTGTTATATTGACAATGAAAGTATACCGCTCAAAATATTATTCATCTCTATTTCAAAACCGAGCTCTGGCACCTCGACAAATCCTTGCTTCCCTCTGCGAAGGGCCTATCTATTTACTTTTATGTTGAGTCATCCTCCTCTTATTAAAAAGCACCCACTAGAGAGCACCTCTGTCATTTGCATTCATTACTAATTAATTTACATTAAGTATGACTTGACCGGATCTCTTTTACCGTGAATTACAATGTCTAGTCGGTCCTTGTTCTTTAAAGGTGCTCTGCATTTATGTTTTGCGGTCTTAGAAAGGGCTAGCGAGATACCATCTTGTTATATCATATTATGATTGTTTTGAGAAAGTGTTGTCATCCGAGATTTATTATTATTGCTCGCTAGTTGATTATGCCATTGATATGAGTAAACATGAGACCTAAGAGTTATGGAGAATATGGTTAGTTCATAATCTTTGCTGAAAACTTGAATGCTGGCTTTACATATTTACAACAACAAGAGCAAACAGAGTTTGTAGAAGTTTTTCTTTATCACTTTCAGTTTCTCAACTGAATTGCTTGAGGACAAGCAAAGGTTTAAGCTTGGGGGATTTGATACGTCTCCGTCGTATCTACTTTTCCAAACACTTTTGCTCTTGTTTTGGACTCTAACTTGCATGATTTGAATGGAACTAACCCGGACTGACGTTGTTTTCAGCAGAATTGCCATGGTGTTATTTATGTGCAGAAACAAAAGTTCTCGGAATGACCTGAAACTTTACGGAGACTTTTTTGGAAAAAATAAAAAATCCTGGCAAAAGATCAAGACCAGGGGGGCCACACCCTAGCCATGAGGGTGGGGGCGCTCCTGCCCCCCAAGGCGCGCCCCCTACCTCATGGGCCCCTTGGAGCTCCTCCGACCTCAACTCCAACTCTATATATTCACTTTCAAGGAGAGAAAAATTAGGGAGAAGGATTCATCATGTTTTACGATACGGAGCCGCCGCCAAGCCCTAAACTCTCTCGGGAGGGCTGATCTGGAGTCCGTTCGGGGCTCCGGGGAGGGGAATCCGTCGCCATCATCATCATCAACCATCCTCCATCACCAATTTCATGATGCTCCCCGCCGTGCGTGAGTAATTCCATCATAGGCTTGCTGGACGGTGATGGGTTGGATGAGATTTATCATGTAATCGAGTTAGTTTTGTTAGGGTTTGATCCCTAGTATCCACTATGTTCTGAGATTGATGTTGCTATAACTTTGCTATGCTTAATGCTTGTCACTAGGGCCCGAGTGCCATGATTTCAGATCTGAACCTATTATATTTTCATGAATATATGTGAGTTCTTGATCCTATCTTGCAAGTCTATAGTCACCTACTATGTGTTATGATCCGGCAACCCCGAATTGACAATAATCGGGACCACTTCCGGTGATGACCGTAGTTTGAGGAGTTCATGTATTCACTATGTGTTAATGCTTTGGTCCAGTACTCTATTAAAAGGAGGCCTTAATATCCCTTAGTTTCCACTAGGACCCCGCTGCCACGGGAGGGTAGGAGAAAAGATGTCATGCAAGTTCTTTTTCATAAGCACGTATGACTATATTCGGAATACATGCCTACATTACATTGATGAATTGGAGCTAGTTTTGTGTCACCCTAGGTTATGACTGTTACATGATGAACCGCATCTGGCATAATTCTCTATCACCGATCCATTGCCTACGAGCATCCCATATATTGTTCTTCACTTATTTACTTTTCCGTTGCTATTGTTATCATCACTACAAAATACCAAAAACATTACTTTTGCCATCGTTACCTTTTGCTACCATTACCATTACTATCATATTACTTTGCTACTAAATACCTTGCTGCAGATATTAAGTTATCCAGGCGTGGTTGAATTGACAACTTAGCTGCTAATACTTGAGAATATTCTTTGGCTCCCCTTGTGTCAAATCAATAAATTTGGGTTGAATACTCCACCCTCGAAAACTATTGCGATCCCCTATACTTGTGGGTTATCATGGCTTTGTGTTTTTGACTGTTGGATTGGGCGTGCCACGAGGGTACGCCATTTCTGCCTGTAGGGGAAGTTGGGTTGGGGCTGGTGGTTCCCAGCGAGCTACCCGAGTTTCCCAAGCGCTTTCCATCACGCAGTATTTTTGTACGATGGTTGGTAAGTCAGCAAATGTTAGTATGCGGTGGCGATTGTTGGCGTTGAGGATTCATTCGTCTGCACAGTTTTTGTAGAACGCTGATATTGTGTCCTCGTCATGGGAATCCTTTACCTTGGCCTTGACAAGGAGGAATCTGGCCCAAAAGTGGTGGACCTTCTCCTGAGATTGCTGTTTATGCTCATGAGAGCCTCTATGTCCGGGTGGGTGGGTGGAATTAAATCCAAAACCCGACCTAACCGGTTGTCCGGAGTCCGACGACCTTCCGGACTAGACAGTCCGGGTTCCCGAATATCTTCTGATTGTTTGGAACCGACGTCCGATGCTATGTTCGGAGGGCTAGTTGCATCCTTTCGCGGGTGAGTATCCGGTTCTTCATGAAAGGTGACCCAAACATAGTCCATCTTCAATATAGAAGAAGACTTGCCGTCCTGCTCCAGGACTGCCGCGATCTGGTGGGTGGCCGGTGGGGTTTCGGTCTCTCCCTGTTCAGTTTTAGGCCCGATCTGATCATAATATGTGACGATTCCCAAACCGGCGATGCGATCTAGGAGCTCGTTTAAGGATGAAAACTCAACCAGAGCCATCTACTTGGAGTGCTCGGAGTTGATGCGAAGGGGATTTTTGATGGCCCGAGAGGTCATCGTCGGCTCCGTGGCCGGACGGGCGATCATAGTAAAGTCGCCTAGCCGGAGGGTTTGGCCCGAGGCCAAAACTACCCCTGCGGTAATATTGTCTTTAATGACAAGGCGAGCCATCAAGCCTTTCATCGACGGCGTAGTGGAACTCTCAATGAAAGCACCAATGTCGGTGTCAAAACCGGCAGATCTCGGGTAGGGGGTCCCAAACTGTGCGTCTAGGATCAATGGTAATAGGAGACGGGGGACACGATGTTTACCCAGGTTCTGGCCCTCTCTATGGAGGTAATACCCCTACGTCCTGCTTGATTGATATTGATGAATATGAGTGTTACAAGAGTTGATCTACCACGAGATCGTAATGGCTAAACCCTAGAAGTCTAGCCTATGTGGGTATGGTAATGAGTATATGTGTTGTCCTTTCCGGACTATCCCCTTCGGTTTATAGTCCTCGGAAATGATCTCATCCAGTACTTCTCTCAGCCTATTTGTTAGACACCGAGAGGATCTAGGGTTTACATGGAGTCAGTTACATAAGAAGGAATCTTCGGTCGCCAAGATTGCCGTCCACGCCAAGTAGAGTCCAATCCGGACACGGTGCAGTCTTCGGCCTTCATGTCTTCACAGCCCATCAGTCTGGCCCATGGATAACAGGTCAGACGCCCGAGGACCCCTTAGTCCAAGACTCCCTCAGTATTGGCATGTGGGATGAGGAAGGAGGAGGAGGATGGGGGTCGGGTGTGGATTACCTGCCTGGATAGAGGAGGCCGAGTAGCGTGAAGGAGAGTCGCCGACGAGGAGGCGGCGGCGCTGCAAGCAAAGAGTGAAGGTTTCAACTTGGAAAGGAAGGCGGAAAGAGGGGAAATGTGGCTTTTGGTAAGGGGAAGGGAGCGGGGAGGTAGATATTTCCGCGAAAGCCAAAGATTTGGAATAGCTTCAGCCAAAAAACTGGCGTGCACAGTGTCATCAGACACGGTCCCTTATTCAGAACTGTGTATGATATGTGGACATCACAAACGATTCAGATAGCTTAACCCGTGTGTGATGAGTTTGAACGTCAAAGTTTTGGTTGAATTTCCATGGTTATAGTGGTCATCCACGTCATTGCATAATTTGGGTACACAAAGGAGACTACAGCACACCCAACCTTCTTAATCGAGCAAGTTCAGCAATTAAACAGAGCTAGCTGACCTAAACATTACTCTAACAAATTAAAGACTGGCGCTCTTAATTAAACAAAACATAGAGTACTACTATGGCTGGTGCTCGTCGATCTCCGCCACCGCCTCCATGTCCAGCTCGCGCCCGACGGTCTCCTAGGGAAGGGGCTCCATGGCATCCATCGCACCATACTCGGCAAGCATCTCGCCATCTGCGTCCACCATCTCTTTGGTAAAGGCCACCACGAGCTGGGCATGGGCGGACACGATCTGAGCTTGGACGGGCTCGGTCGTCGCAAGGTATGCGTGGAGGAACGGACGGCTGCTCAAACGCTCTCGGTGATTGCCGGCTCTTCGGTCGTGCGTTGCCGACCGCTATCGGAGAAGCTTCGTTCGATTTGTGCGATGACCGCCAGGAGCTGGGCGTGGGCGGCCTCCATCAGGGCTAAGGTTGCCGCTGCGGAACGGACAGCTGGTGTGCCGCTCTCGCCAGTTGCTATCCCCAAGGCAGATTGCGTCCGCGCTCATGCACCTGAGAAGCAACAGCGGACGTTTGGCTGCCTTTGCCGCCCGGTGGAAAATTGCGTCCGCGCTCATGCACCTTGTTAGCACGCGCATGGCGGCTACGGTCGCGCTCTTGCTGGAGTGGGCCACCAAAGTTGCCCTCATGACGCGGGTCCACGTGCCCATCTTTCACCAGCGACTATTGAACAGTGAAATGATATTTTGGGAGTGAGCTAGTGTGCTTGAGACGCCAGCTGTGGACTATAGCCGACGCACCTTCTCGTGTAAGCCATAAGCTTACTATACACCGACGATGCTCCAAGATATTTTGTACTACATCTCACGCGGGTGCTGATAATAAACTGTGTGCGATCTACTTGATTTTTCATCTCGATTTGAATTACATAATGGGGTCACAGTGGCAATGGATGGTGTTTGAATAGCTAGACCTTTTATCTGGAGTGAGCATGCAACTATATGTGTGTCGTAAAAGAATTGGAATTACTCAAGGTTCGTTTGAACATTTTATACATTAAATTGGTTTTCTAGCCATTTTAGAAGAACAATTCAATTTGAACTACATGCACATGCTCCAGTGCATATAAATTGGTTGAAAAATCAACTCTGTGTCCTTGGGTGCATGCTTAGCTCCCATGCAAGAAATGGGAATGAATTTCAAACACCAGCGCACCATTGATTGCCGGCAAAATATTGATATGCTTGGTTTTTAAATTCTAGTAAATCCAAAACTCGTCTGAAATTTATGAAACTTGGCATGCTATCATGGAGCGGCATCAACATACCGTGCTACAAATTTTCCCATTTGGGGCAGGTTTGGGTATATGCTTCTCACAACAAGCATGATGGTTTTCGGTAGAGAACATCCTGCATTTGGGGACGAAACGATATCCATTGCCTCTTATTGCTTTCAATTTTTTTCTCTTGTCAACATAGAACAACAGGAGTGTTGTGTGATTTTTTCTGATTTTTCGGGGTTCGTCTGGACATTTTTATGCATTAATTGAGTTTTCAATGCATTTTATGTGCATAATTCAAATCTGAACTACATGCACATGCTCCAGTGCATATAAATTGGTTGAAAACTAAAATATGTGTCCTTGGGTGCATGCTTAGCTCCCATGCAAGAAATGGGAATAAATTTCAAACACAGGGGCACCGTTGATTGTCGGCAAAACATTGAGATGCATGGTTTTTCAATTCTAGTAAATCCAAAACTCGTTTGAAATTCATGAAACTTGGCATGCTATCATGGAGTGGCATCAACATGTCGTTCTACAAATTTTGTCCCATTTGGGGCAGGTTTGGGTATATGCTTCTCACAAACGGAAGCTTCTCACAAACCGAAGCTTCTCACAACAAGCATGATGGTTTTCGGTAGGGAATGTCCCACCTTTGTGGACAAAACGATATCCATTGCCACTTATTGCTTTCAAAAAAATTTCGTGTGTCAACATAGAACAACAGGAGTGTTGTGTCATTTTTGTGATTTTTGGGGGTTCATTTGGACATTTTTATGCATTAACTGAGTTTTTAATGCATTTTATGTGCATAATTCAAATTTGAACAACATGAACATGCTCCAGTGCATATAAATTGGTTGAAAAATCAAATTTTTGTCCTTGGGTGCAAGCTTAGGTCCCGTGCAAGAAATGGGAATGAATTTGAAACACATGGGCACCATCCATTGCCGGCAAAACATTGAGATGCCTGGTTTTTAAATTCTGGTAAATCCAAAACTTTTCTGAAATTCATGAAACTTGGCATGCTATCATGGAGCGGCATCAACATGCCGTGGTACAAATTTTGTCCCATTTGGGGCAGGTTTGGGTAAATGCTTCTCACAAACTAGAGCTTCTCACAACAAGCATGATGGTTTTTGGTAGGGAACATCCGACCTTTGTGGACGAAACAATATCCATTGCCTCTTATTGCTTTCAATTTTTTTTCTCGTGTCAACATAGAAAAACAGGAGTGTTGTGTGAATTTTTGTGATTCTTCAGGGTTCGTTTGGACATTTTTATGCATTAACTGAGTTTTCAATGCATTTATGTGCATAATTCAAATCTGAACTACATGCACATACTCCAGTGCATATAAATTGGTTGAAAAATCAAATATGTGTCCTTGGGTGCATGCTTAGGTCCCATGCAAGAAATGGGAATGAATTTCAAACACTGGGGCACCGTTGATTGCCGGCAAAACATTGAGATGCATGGTTTTTAAATTATAGTAAATCCAAAACTCGTCTGAAATTCATAAAACTTGGCATGCTATCATGGAGTGGCATCAACATGCCGTGGTACAGATTTTGTCCCATTTGGGGCAGGTTTGGGTATATACTTCTCACAAACCGGAGCTTCTCACAACAAGCATGATGGTTTTCGATAGGGAACGTCCCACCTTTGTGGACAAAACGATATCCAGCCTATTATTGCTTTCAAATTTTTTCTTATGTCAACATAGAACAACAGGAGTGTTGTGTTATTTTTGTGATATTTTGGGGTTCGTATGGACATTTTTATGCATTAACTGAGTTTTCAATACATTTATGTGCATAATTCAAATTTTAACTACATGCACATGCTCCAGTGCATATAAATTGGTTGAAAACTAAAATATGTGTCCTTGGGTGCATGCTTAGGTCCCGTGCAAGAAATGGGAATGAATTTGAAACACCTGGGCAATGTCGATTGCCGGCAAAACATTGAGATGCCTGGTTTTTAAATTCTGGTAAATCCAAAACTTGTCTTTAATTCATGAAACTAGGCATGCTATCATGGAGCGGCATCAACATGCCGTGGTGCAATTTTTGTCCCATTTGGGGCAGGTTTGGGTAAATGCTTCTCACAAACTAGAGCTTCTCACAACAAGCATGATGGCTTTCGGTAGGGAACATCCCACCTTTGTGGACGAACCGATATCCATTGCCTCTTATTGCTTTCAATTTTTTTCTCGTGTCAACATAGAAACACAAGAGTGTTGTGTGAATTTTTTTGATTTTTCGGGGTTCATTTGGACATTTTTATGCATTAACTGAGTTTTCAATGCATTTATGTGCATAATTCAAATCTGAACTACATGCACATGCTCCAGTGCATATAAATTAGTTGAAAAATCAAATATGTGTCCTTGGGTGCAGGCTTAGGTCCCATGCAAGAAATGGGAATGAATTTCAAACACCGGGGCACCGTTGATAGCCGGTAAAACATTGAGATGCATGGTTTTTAAATTCTAGTAAATCCAAAACTCGTCTGAAATTCATAAAACTTGGCATGCTATCATGGAGTGGCATCAACATGCCGTGGTACAAATTTTGTCCCATTTGGGGCAGGTTTGGGTATATACTTCTCACAAACCGGAGCTTCTCACAGCAAGCATGATGGTTTTCGATAGGGAACGTCCCACCTTTGTGGACAAAACGATATCCATTGCCTCTTATTGCTTTAAATTTTTTTTCTCGTGTCAACATAGAACAACAGGAATGTTGTGTGATTTTTGTGATTTTTTGGGGTTCGTATGGACATTTTTATGCATTAAGTGAGTTTTCAATGCATTTATGTGCATAATTTAAATTTGAACTACATGCACATGCTCCAGTGCATCTAAATTGGTTGAAAAATCAAAGCTATGTCCTTGGGTGCTTGCTTAGGTCCCGTGCAAGAAATGGGAATGAATTTGAACACCTGGGCACCGTCGATTGCCGGCAAGACATTGAGATGCCTAGTTTTTAAATTCTGGTAAATCCAAAACTTGTCTAAAATTCATGAAACTTGGCATGCTATCATGGAGCGGCATCAACATGCCATGGTACAAATTTTGTCCCATTTGGGGCAGGTTTGGGTAAATGCTTCTCACAAACTAGAGCTTCTCACAACAAGCATGATGGTTTTCGGTAGGGAACGTCCTACCTTTGTGGACGAAACGATATCCATTGCCTCTTATTGCTTTCAATTTTGTTCTCGTGTCAACATAGAAAAACAGGAGTGTTGTGTGAATTTTTGTGATTTTTCGGGGTTCATTTGGACATTTTTATGCATTAACTGAGTTTTCAATGCATTTATGTGCATAATTCAAATCTGAACTACATGCACATGCTCTAGTGCATGTAAATTGGTTGAAAAATCAAATATGTGTCCTTGGGTGCATGCTTAGGTCCCATGCAAGAAATAGGAATGAATTTCAAACACCAGGGCACCATTGATTGCCGGGAAAACATTGAGATGCATGGTTTTTAAATTCTAGTAAATCTAAAACTCGTCCGAAATTCATGAAACTTGGCATGCTATCATGGAGCGGCATCAACATGCCGTGGTACAAATTTTGTCCCATTTGGGGCAGGTTTGGGCATATACTTCTCACAAACCGGAGCTTCTCACAACAAGCATGATGGTTTTCGATAGGGAACGTCCCACCTTTGTGGACAAAATGATATCCATTGCCTCTTATTGCTTTCAATTTTTTTTCTCGTGTCAACATAGAACAACAGGAGTGTTGTGTGATTTTTGTGATTTTTTAGGGTTCGTATGGACATTTTTATGCATTAACTGATTTTTCAATGCATTTATGTGCATAATTCAAATTTGAACTACATGCACATGCTCCAGTGCATATAAATTGGTTGAAAAATCAAATATGTGTCCTTGGGTGCATGCTTAGGTCCCATGCAAGAAATGGGAATGAATTTCAAACACCAGGGCACCGTTGATTGCCGGCAAAACATTGAGATGCTTGGTCTTTAAATTCTAGTAAATCCAAAATTCTGTTAACCATTCACGTGATGCCACGTCTCTTGGTTTTAATGGCTGTAGGAGGTGTCGTGCGGACAGCTGCTTGACCTTGACTGAACGGGAGGCGTGCGAGCGCCGTCTGGTGCGTAGGCTGACCGAGAGGCGTGCAAGTTGTACTTGAGTGCGCAGGCTCACCGGGAAGCGTGGGAGTTATACGCTGCGCAGGCTCACTAGGAAGCGAGCCCTTTGACTTCCATGGCCGCCCGCCTTGCTCGCATCCTCCCCTTTAAGGGCGCCCAAGCCGCAGTTTAATTCTCTTTTTAAATATAAAACACTCATTGCAAACGTTTTAGTTAGAACACCCGTATGCAAATCGATAGCTTCCCAAGAAGCCAAGAGAAAATGTGTTGAGCAGGATTTCTGCAGCTCTTGATCGCAAACGTTTTTGATAGAACACCTGTATGCAAAGTGAGAGCAGCGCACGATTTGTACAACCCTTCAACGCAAATGGTTGTTTTGGATGACCCATGTGGAACCACGTACAAACAATTTGGTAAGATTTGTCAATCCTTGTAACACTGTGATTTGTCAAAATATGAAGCTAAAAATCACTAGCAGTATCTAATTTTTGCAACTAAAATTCAGTAATTAAGCATAGATTTCATTCATAGATTAAGCAGTCGTTCTTAATTTATACAAATAGTTCAACTCGACAGCTGAACCGACCAAACTTTTCCCCAATTGTTGCCAACCATGTACTGAAATAGCTAGTTCAACTCTATATACTAGCTAATTTTAAGTACATTGTACAGTTCCACCACATCTATAGTCAGATGAAATGAACAAAATGGCCCCTAAATACTACTACTACGGAGGGGCTTTGTACTACTTCTGGCTGCCTCTCCTCTACCGAGCGCGCTGAGTAAGAGGCGGAGGAGGAGCAGCCTACCGACGAGCTAGGCAACCACAATGTGGTGCCTGCCGCCAATGCAGCTTCAGGGGCGCTCACCTTGAACGCCCTCTGCCGCTCCAGATGACCCCTCTCGAAACGGTGGTTCTCCTTGTAGATCTCCTGATTCCTCGCCTCTGAGGCGGCGTGTGCCACTGCCACTGCAATGGTAAGGCTCTTTGTGTGCTCGACGAGGCGCTCCTCCTCCTCCTCTCGCGGGAACTAGGTGTAGCGCGCAAGGTCGCTGTCGCACGTGCGGGCATCCACCTCCGCCTCCCGCCTTCGGGCGGCGGTGGGCTGGCGGCCACGGCGGCCGACGACAGGGTGGTGGCCACGACCACCACCTCCCGCCTTCGGGCTGCGATGGCGGAGCGGGTGATGGCCACAGTGACCGGCAGTGGGGTGGCCGCCACGACGGCCATCTCCTGCCTTCGGGGCGCGGCGGCGGAGCGGGCGATGGCCCTGGCTTTTGACTGTGGTGTGGCGGCAACGGCGGCCGGCAACAGCTGCCGACGGGCACCGGCGGCGGAGCGTGTGGTGGGTGTTCCGCGCACACCCAACAGGGACGCCACGCGCACTACATTATGCCGGGGACTGCACTACCGCCGCAGTATAGCCTCCCAGCTGGAGCTATCTTCTGATGACGGCGGAGTGGTTGAGTGACGACGATGGACCGATGCCATTGGCGAATGTGGGAGAAGCAGACGAGATAAGCTACAGGGATGGAGGGGAAAATGCGACGCATGACTCACCGGCCGTGAGGGTATTTATATCTAGCCGATAAGCATTGGGATTTTGGGGGATTTCACCGAGTTGGGCGGGAAGCTTGCATGGGAACCTGTGAGGTTGCGCGGGAGCAGACTCACCGATGATTCATTGGTGCCACCGTTTGGCAAAAAGAACGCCCCCGCGTGTTGCGCAAGCTTGCGCTAGAAGCCGTCTGCTGCAGCGGAGTGACAAGACGTGCGAGAGGAGGACGAAAGGCCACGTACACATACGGTTAATAAAAAAACTGTTGCAATTTAATTACCTACTATACCACCGTCCTGGTTTATAAGTATGATTTAACTAATAAAATATGAATGCATGTCGCCAAATATTATATAGTTGGATTTGTATTCGAACATAGTTTCCAATTATATAATTTTTAAAACATGCATTTACATTTTGTTGGTTAAATTTGAGGGCAAAGTATGGCACGGAATATAAATGAAACTATAGACTAGAAGGAGGTGGTACCACATGGCCGCTCTCTACGCAGCGACGCAACTATCGACCGGCTTGTAGGCGACCATTTGCTGCGTGTTCAACTGCTCCATGCGTGTGGTTGCTTGCGGTTCAGGCGGCCGCGCCGTGCTCTGCTCTCGCGACTCTCCGGGTGTTCTGCCCTCATCCCTCCACACGTGCTGCTAGTGTTTTGGGCCGGCACACGATCACGCACGTTCGTGTGCAAGCGGTTGCACGGGGCACGGCGCGACAATGCAGTTACCCGGTGCAAAAACTGCCATGCGGACGCGCCGAGAATCCACGCCGCCTGGCCCCCTTTTATTCCTACGGCCATTTACCTTCATCTCTCGTCTCACACATCACAATAAGCACACTCACGAGGACACATACATACATCCAGCGGTTCCAATGGCGCTCCCCGTGGCTCCAGTGGCGCTCCCAGCGGCCGATGACGACAACGGCGGGCAGTTCAACATGCATCACGTAGTGGACACCCATGTGAGGGGGAAGGCCCTCTCGGTGGTGTACACGAACGATCCGGTCTCGGTGGAGAGCTCCATCCAAACTATGGAGCAGTTCCTTGCCGAGGACAAGTACCGAGTGGTCGGCTTCGACCTCGAGTACACCAACCCTGTCGGGCACGATCAGAAGGTTGTTGTCGCCCAGTTGTGGGTGCGACATGACGTCCTCGTCTACCACGTCCACCTTGACACAAGGCCTTGCGAGTGTTTCTACAAGTTTACCAAGAGCTCCGACTATAGTGTGACGCCCGGATATTTAAGCTACAGTGAACCCCGGTAATGTTGCCACGTCACCTCGATTACTGTTGGTACACTCACGTTAGATTGAAACCGGTTCGAATTCAAAATTCAAAATCAGGCTAACGATAAAGGTTTTCAAATGTTAAAACTAAAATGTTCGGGAGGTTCCAAATAATGCATAGGTAATTATGGTGAAGAAACCATACTTTTATATAATGCTTTAATACTCTAAAGTGATTTAAACAGTAACAAAGACAATTGTTATTTCGGGGTAAAACTTTTATGTTAGTGGGTGGTTCTGAAACATTATTTTAGGAATTGTTATCTTATTTTACTAGACTAAAAATAAAGTGTATCCAAAATAAAACAGAAAATAAAAATAATAAAATAGTAAAGAAAAACAAAATAAAAACATAAGAAAGTAAAAAGAACCCTCCCTGGGCCATTTGGCCCACGTGGCCACTAGCAG
>NC_057797.1:507670952-507700107 GCF_018294505.1 Triticum aestivum
CCGGGGCCGCCCGTGCGCACCGCCCCGTGCTGTGCTGCTCCGCCGCCCACGCCTGTGGCCCGCCCCGCCGCCCGCTGCGTGTGGTTGTGCCTCGTGCGCCCTCCACCGCTCCGCCCAGCCCCGGTGTTGCCCCGCCCTGGCCTCGCCGGTGCCGTCTCCGGCGCCCGGCACCCCTGGTCGGCCACCTCCAGCGCCCCATCGCCCTACCTGCATAGGCCACAGGGGCATACGACAGTTGGGCCCCGCCCCTAGGGGCCTATGACAAGGGGGGCCACCCCCAGAATGTTTAAAAAAAGAGATAAAAATAACAATTAAAGTAATTAATTAATTAGCTAATTAATCATGTTTAGTTAAACTAATTAAACTTAATTAACCTAGATATCTAATTAAACTAACTAATCTGTTAGTTAGGGCGATGTGTCAATGACAGATGGGACCTACACTTCAGCTTGACCCAATCAACACCTCTGTTGACTGCTGACATCATGATGACGTCAGCAACCACTATTCTAGATAATGTTATATTATAATAATTAAAAAATGCTAAAAATGACTTAAATATTTTAAAATTAATATAAAATAAACTGTAGCTCGGATGGAAAAACTTTGTACATGAAAGTTGCTCAGAACGACGAGATGAATCAGAATACGCAGCCCGTTCGTCCGCCCCACATCCCTAGCATAGCAAGCACACAACTTTCCCCCTCCGGATCATCTGCCCGAAAACGCAAAACACCAGGAATACTTTCCCGGATGTTTCCCCCCTTCGCCGGTATCGCCTATCCATATGTTAGGTCACCCCTAGCACAACATATTGCCGCGTCTTGCTTTGTTTTACATTTGATTGCTCTGTTTTTATTGTGTTCCCCCTCCGTTATTTCTTTCCGGTAGACTCCGAGACCGCTGCCGATGTCCGTGTGTTCGACTACATCAAAGATGACCCCTCGTTGCCAGAGCAACCAGGCAAGCCCCCCCTTGATCACCAGATATCGCCTATTCTTCTCTCTACTGGTTGCATTAGAGTAGTGTAGCATGTTACTACTTTCCGTTAATCCTATTATGATGCATAGCCTGTCATTGTTGTTGATACCTTACCTGCAATCCTAAATACTTAGTATAGGATGCTAGTTTATCATTAGTGGCCCTACATTCTTGTTAGTCTGCCATGCTATACTATCGGGCCGTGATCACGTCGGGTGTTGATCACGGGTATATACTATACATATTATATGATAATTGTGATGACTAAAGTCGGGTCGGCTCTTAGAGTACCCGCGAGTGATTCACGGATTGGGTCTGAAAGGACGTTTGTCCCGACGGCCCTCTGAGTGGATCTTTGTGGCGGAGTGACAGGGTAGGTTGAGACCACCTAGGAGAGAGGTGGGCCTGGCCCTGGTCGGTATCCATGGTTATTTCAAAATAACACGCTTAACGAGATTTGGGTATTTGATCTAAGTCTGGCCACTGGCCTATACGCACTAACCAACTACACAGGAACAGTTATGGGCACTCGACGTCGTGGTATCAGCCGAAGCCTTCTTGGCGTCACCGACTGAGCGGCGCGCGCCGGCTTGGACTGGAACGCATGCTCTTGTATAAGGGAGGCTAGGTCTGCTCGTCGGCCACGTACGCAACGTGCAGGTGTGCAATGGGCGATGGGCCCAGAGCCCTGCGCCATAGGATTTAGACCGACGTGCTGACCTCTCTGTTGTGCCTAGGTAGGGTTGCGACGTGTTGATATTTCGAGGCTGGGCATGACCCAGAAAAGTGTGTCCGGACAAAGGGGATCGAGCGTGTTGGGAAATGTGGTGCACCCCTGCAGGGAAGTTGATCTATTCAAAGAGTTGTGTCCCTCGGTAAAAGGATGACCCGGAGTTGTACCTTCACCTTATGACAACTAGAACCGGATACTTAATAAAACACACCCTTCCAAGTGCTAGATACAACCAGTGGATCGCTCTCTCACAGGGCGACAAGGGGAGGATCACCGGGTAGGATTATGCTATGCGATGTTACTTGGTGAACTTACCATCTACTCTCTTCTACATCGTGCAAGACGGAGGCGGCCAAAAGCATAGTCTTCGACAGGACTAGCTATCCCCCTCTTATTCCGGCATTCTGCAGTTCAGTCCACATATACTACCCCCTTTCAGTGATACGAATGCATATGTAGTGTAGCTCCTTGCTTGCGAGTACTTTGGATGAGTACTCACGGTTGCTTTGCTCCCCCCTTTCCCCTTTATATACCCGGTTGTTGCGACCAGATGATGGAGTCCAGGAGCCAGAGGATCCCAAGGATGATTCTACGTGGAGTTCGACTTCGAGGAGTAGTTAGGAGGTCCCAGGAAGGAGGCCTTGCCTTTTCGATTGTTGCTACTTTTGTGCTAGCCTTCTTAAGGCAAACTTGTTTAACTTATGTCTGTACTTAGATATTGTTGCTTCCGCTGACTCATCTATGATCAAGCTCTTGTATTCGAGCCCTCGAGGCCCCTGGCTTGTAATACGATGCTTGTATGGCTTATTTTATTTGTAGAGTTGTGTTGTGATATCTTCCCGTGAGTCCCTGAGCTTGATCATATACATTTGCGTGTATGATTAGTGTACGGTCAAATTGGGGGTGTCACAAGTTGGTATTAGAGCCGACTACCTGTAGGAATCCCCTTCCACACTCCTTGGCCAAAGTTGAGTCTAGTCAATGAAAATTGTTTTACTAACATGCCTATGCGGCTCATGGGCCCACGTCGCCATTGGGTGGTATTAGGATCTTTTACTCCTCGTGTATACACTGGGACTCTGATCTCTCTTCTATTCGAGTTAAATGATTTTACTAAATTTGACTCTAGGTTCTCGTAACTACTTCTCCTGGAGAGCCTCTTATCACAGATGATCGCCTACTGCACTAGAAGATTTTGAAGATACTCTTCGATCATTCCCGAGACCCTTGTGTCCTCTGCCTTTTCAATTCCCTACTACCGATATATCCACATGGATAACGACATACACTTGTTGTTCATACAATTACTCTGAGTTTCTCTTGTTGTTACAAGATGCATCGAATTGCTCTCCGACTTTTAAGAATCCCTTGTACCACTGCCTTGTAGTTCCTTGCCGTAGAAATACCCCTACGGATAATTCATCGGAATTATCGAGTATCCACTCACTCCTAGTTGTTCTTGTGTTCCGCCAAAGACTTCGAAATACTATTTGATCTTTCGAAAATCCTCAGTAGCCTGTTGTTCTTGGAATTCTTGCTTACTTGCATTCCGGTTAATTCCATTGGTATAGCAATTTACTTTAAAAACCTTTGTGATTGTCATTCTGGTCCTTTTCATTCAACATGTGTGTGAATGCACACAATCATCAGTTGTTCCCTGGAATTTATCCTTCCGACTCAGACGTCATTTTAAACGTGAGTTGGATCTCGACCAATCAAATTTTGCCATCAATTGTACCCCTAAGTCTATTCAACGTATCCATCCCTAATCAAAGCATTGCTTTTGCTCCCTTGTCTTGGAATTGATAATTCATGTGCATTTGAACTTTGAGTTAGTCGGTTGTTTCTATAAACTGATCTCCTTACATTCCTTCTTCCTCTAGTTGAGTACCGATGCTCACATCAGATCCCTTGTGGACCACCAGCTCCTTTGTTGGGTTTTATCCAACAGCGTCCTTCATATTCTATAAGCTTGTGAGCCTTTCCGGATACATAATGCCTTTGGTAAATTGTATCCTCTGCTTTCTCCATCATGCTCTACTATCGAGCTTGTGTTATTTATTCTTGAAATTTATGGCATATCTAAGGTGCCCTGATGGGTTGAACCTACGCCTTCCCTAATCCATGTGAATTCGAAAGATTTCACGGGCCATACTTATCTGGTATTGCACCAGGTAAAAACTTTCAACAACTAATGTCATTTTTGAAATACGAGAGGTGAATGGAAGGTTATGCATTGAAGAAGTGGGAGTCGACCTTGAACCTTTGTGTTCATGCTCATGGACACGATGTAGAGCCTATCATGGAAGCTTCTTGTAATAATAACTATTCCCTTGATATAATATCGTTTGGTATTTGTGAATTGATCCTTTGCAATCGTGGTTCCGATCATATTTTCTCCTTGATTCCATTTCTAGGACTAGTTAAAGCACTTGTCTTCTGCAGATCAATACACCTCTGCAACCTCTATTATGTTCTACCTTCGATTATTACCCCGTGGTATCTCGATAAATCACAGAACCATACTACTTCTTATGAGTTCTTCTTCAAGTATTATTTCTCACCGATTCCAATTTTTCCCCGGGTTCTGAGTTGTTAGACACTCAAGGACATCGATAGTGGATCAAGTCTGTAATCTGATTCATTAACTCTAAGTAATTTTTGTTACTTATGAGTTTAATAATCCTTCAAGTCATTCCTAGACCGATCGGCTATATCATTATCATGCTAAATTTTAATTGTGCTACCTGGTCCTTCTTCTTGGAGCACAATTTTCGACGATGAGCTAATCTTATGTCAAACTTCCTCATCATATCAATTCTCCTTGAACATCAAACTTGATTTCGAGTTTATGTCGTACCCTTGGTTCCCATAACCTTTCACCTCATCATCATTTGACATGACGACCGATTACATCTTCATGGTATCTCTCGACAACTGTGTCATGACCATCATCAACATCCTAAACTCTTCCAAGATATATATCGAATTCTTGATGGGTAATACCATGCTTGCCCCTTGATGATTCGTGTTATCATCGACCACTTTATTGCCTTCCGTTCAACAAAAACTTGTTCGTGTTTTGTGTTTTACCTTGAGATCCTTGCTACCCAGCAGTTGTTCTTCTTTACTTTGGAAGTAGTACCATCTTTTATGTCAATAAAGTCATGAGGATTTCATCACCTCCTAAGAGATCTTGATACAGGTGATACTTCTTGCCATATACGTTCATTCCTTGGTCCCTGTGTTGTATCTAACCGGAAAACCGAAAATTGAACTATAATGTGCGACTTCAAAACTTCTAGCAACCCTATTGCTTTGAAGTTAATAATCGATATTTCATTCTTAGACCATTGGTTATCGATATCACCATTCTAACATTGATCATGCTACCTAAGCCAATATTTCGGGTGCACCTTTCAATCAATGATTAACCATGTATGTTTTCCTCAAGCATACCTCATTATATCATTTGACACTACAAAAAAAGACACATCCGTGACATTTTGGGTCGAACGAAAAAAATTTCTATCATACATATGACACTTCTATGAAGACAATTGTGACAAAACCCGGTATCATCATAGATGTGGTGGGATCCTACTTCTATGACAAAAAATCATGACAGAAAATGGGCTTTTCGTCCTGGGCGGGCCGGAGACGTAGTTGCATGACATTCTTTGGGCCGTCCAAGACGGAAAAAACCGTGGTAGAAGCGAGGGCGAGGAAAATTTCAGCGAGTTCCCGGTTACGGTGGGAGGCCGGGGCCGAGCAATGCGCGTTTCTCTCGTGCATGTACGCGCGTGTGTGCGAGGCGTTGGCTCTAACTGAACCCGAGCGAGGCATTGGGCTCTAACTGAACCCGAGCGTGACATTGGGCTCTAACTGAACCCGAGCGATTGCACTGCAAGCTACGCATTACTGAACCCGAGCGATCGATTGATGGCTGTTAACTGAACCCGATCGAGCGATTCCTTCACTACTGCTGCTAACTGAAGCCGATCGATGCTGCCTCTGGGATGAACAGTGAGTGTTACGGGGGGGTGGATGAACAGTGAGCGGTGGCGTTGCCTCTGGATGAACAGGACCCCGTGGTGTGGTGGAGGGCTGGTTGAACAGGACCCCGTGGTGTGGAGGGATGGATGAACAGTAGACGGTGGAGGGGTGCCCGTGGAGGGGTGGTTGAACAGTAGCCGGTGGAGTAGTGCGCGGTGGAGGCTGGAGGAGGTCGACGGTAGCCCATGGAGGCTGGAGGAGGTCGACGGTGGAGATGAATAGTAACCCATGGAGTCCCGTTTTGCGGTACACCACACCCCTCCCGATGAACAGGACCCCCGTTTCGATCGTAGCGCTCCAACACAAGTCTGTTTCGTCCATTTTGCTGTATGCCACACCCCTCCCAATCAACAGGACCCCCGTTTGGACCGTAAGAGGTCCATTTCATCCGTTTTGCGGTACACCACACCCCTCCCGATCAACAGGACCCCTGTTTCGACCGTAGGAGGTCTGTTTCCTCCATTTTGCGGTATGCCAGACCCCTCTCGATCAACAGGACCCCGATCCGGACATAGGAGGTCCGTTTCCTCCGTTGTGCGGTACGCCAGGCCTCGTTTCCATCGCCTGTTCCGTCCAAGCCCTCCCGATGAACACGACCACGCATTCTGTTCCGACCCAGCTGATTGGCTCCCACGTGTTCCATTGTCTCCCAATGAACATGACGCATTCTGTTACCTCCCCATGAACACGACGCATTCCGTTGCCTCCCCATGAACATGGTGACGATGCTATTTCTCCGTTCCGACCCAACCGTGTACACGAGCCCTGGCCGTACGTATGCGCGAGTAGGCGTTTGAGACCCCGCCCGTATGTACACATATGTGGCCGTATTTTCTTTCTTGCACCCTGGCCGTTGTACGTACGTCTACATGCTACGTGTGCGCCTCTACTACGACATGTACACGCCTCTACTACGACATGTGCGCGCCTCTACATCCACCAGTATATATGTACGTACACATTCGCGACCAGAATGACAACGCTACGTACCCTTCGACCAGGTGGGTCCCGACTGTCAGGCACTTCCTTGCCTGCGAAGATGTAGCTGGTGGGTCCCAGCAGTCAAGGGGGCGAATCTTTTTTTTGCCCGGACGCACTTCCTTGCATGCGAAGATGTAGCTGGTGGGTCCTAGCAGTCAGGGGCAAACGTTTTTTTCACGAAATACGGTGGCCCGTCCGGTGGGTCCCCGCTGTCAGGTGGAGGAATAATTATTTTACACGTAATAAGGAGGCACTTCCTTGCTGCGGCCGTGGACCCAGCTGTCAGCCTCTCCACGTACAGTCCACGTCCAATGGAAGCCGTTCCTTGACCACGTTGACCATGCCGCACCGAGACCACCAGGGCGGTGGAGGACGGCGAGGCCTAGGAAGGGGATGACGCGGAGCTGGGGAAGACACGGCAGTGGATGCCCACGCGTAGAGGAGTACGAGGGTTCACTGGTTCGCTGCGGTGTGAGGCTGTCATCGCCACAGAATAACAGGGGGTGTGGTGAGTAGAGGGATGGCCTGGCCAGCGGTGGGAGTAGTAGGGGCGTTGAGGCCTCCACCGCATCGCAGCCGGCCACGGGAGGCAGGAGCACCAGGCACGACCGGTGCTGGTTTGGGTGGCTGGAGCAAGAAGACCAGAGGTCGAAGAAGCACTACGGCCGTTGGATGGACATTGTACGGTCACTGGAGCTAGAATCATGCATATTGACTAAGTTGACAAAGCCCTCCGTCCCCGTCAACTTAGTAGGCCCACAAGTTAGCCTGCCACTATACTGGGTCCCAGCTAACAGGGGAAATATTCATTTTTTGTGCGTAATAAGGAGGCACTTCCTTGCGTGTGAAGATATAGCTGGTGGGTCCGAGCTGTCAGTGGTGGTAACATTTTTTTCACGAAATACAGAGGCCCTTTCGGTGGGTCCCTAATGTCAGGTGGAGAAATCATTATTTTGCGCATAATAAGGAGGCATTTCCTTGCGTGCGGCCCTGGACCCAGCTGTCGGCCTCTCCACGTACAGTCCACTTCAGATGCATGTCGGTCGTTGACCACGTTAAGCAGGCCGCGCCAAGAGCACCAGGGCGGTGGACGACGGAGAGGCCTAGGAAGGGAACGACATGGAGGCAGGGAAGACTCGGCAGTTGTTTCCCACATGGAGGGGAGTACGGTGGGGCGGTGAGGCCTGCGCGGCAGCACAGCCGGCCGCGGGGAGGAGGGAGCAGGAAGTCCCGCCGATGCTTGTTTGAGCGGCTCGAGCAGGAAAAGCAGAGATTGAAGAAGCACGACGGTCGTTTGATGGACATCCAACAGTCACTGCTTGTGCGTCAACCATTTTTAGGAAAGCCTCAAATATGTGGAAAACATCATACAACCCATCTGCCATTATTTCTAATAATTTACAGCCCATTTCCTAGTTCTTAAGTTTTTTTGGAGCCCATATTCTTTTTGTTAGCATTACAGCCCATATTGTGGCCACGGTTAAAAAATTATACGAAATTTTGCATATTTCAGTGCGGTCCGAACTGTTTTTAATCCCGAAATTTTGACTCACATTCAAACTAATTTTAAAAATAAATTTATATCAATATAAAATCCAACAAATTCTCCATGCATAAAAATTAATGTAATTTAAAATCTCGAAATGAAAAAAAGATATTTGAAACTAATTGCCGGTTTGATGTGTTTTAAAAATGTACAACCCATTTCTCATTACTGATAGGCCATTTTCTCGGCCAGCCGAATGAAGCTCTCCTCGTCTTGAAAGATTGGAAGCCCAACAGGCCTGACAAAGCGACTTACTTGGCAAATCACATAAAAACTAGGCTGTGGCCGTGGACCCAGCTGTCAGCCTCTCCACGTATAGTACTCTTCCGATGGAAGTCGGTCGTTGACCACATTAACCACGCCGCGCCGAGAGCACCAAGGCGGTGGATGACGGTGAGGCCTAGGAAGGGGACGACACGGAGCCAGGGAAGACGCGGCAGTGGATGCCCATGCGGAGAGGAGTACGAGGGTTCACTAGTTCGGCTGCGGCGTGAGGCTGCCGTCGCCGCAGAATAACAGGGGTGTGGGTGAGTAGAGGGATACCCTGGGCCAGTGGTGGGAGTAGTAGGGGGCGGTGAGGCCTCCGCGACATCACAGCCGGCCACGAGAGGCAGGAGCACACGGCACAACCGGCGCTGCTTTGGACGGCTGGAGCAAGAAGACCAGAGGTTGAAGAAGCACTATGGCCGTTGGATGGACATCGTACGGTCACTGGAGCTAGAATCGTTCATATTGACTAAGTTGACAAAGCCCTCCGTCCTCGTCAACTTAGTAGGCCCACAAGTCAGCCACCCACTATGGTGGGTCCCAGCTAGCAGGGGGTATTCTCAGGACGCACACGATCAGCACATTTGTTGCACTTTCACAAAGATAATACTACCAAGTTTGAACTGTTTGTTATGGTTGTTGTCCTCTGCATCATCATGCCATGTTTCCCAGCTTGCAAGATTCAGAACCAACAAATAAGATCCAAATAATAAGTACAACAAAGATGCCTACACATCTCATTGATTCCCAGCTTGCAAGATTGAGAACCAACAAATAAGATCCAAATAATAAGTACAACAAAGATGCCTACACATCTCATTGATTCCCAGCTTGCAAGATTCAGAACCAACAAATAAGATTCAAATAATAAGTACAACAAAGATGCCTACACATCTCACTGATTCCCAGCTTGCAAGATTCAGAACCAACCCATTAGAGCCTTTTGATAAAGTGAATATCGGGATTAAATCCATCTTGGCTAGCCATGTCATACAATTGAAGAACTTGGCGAATTATCTTGACCGTCACAACATCTATAGTTGAGTATTCCTGTTTGCACAGCATGTTTGCACAACACAAACAAGGAGACAGGAGAGCATGATTTCGCTTTAGTAGCGGCCTCCTTGAACTCAACCTCCAGCTCTACTTGGATGAGGTCTGCCTGGAGTTCCATGATTCAATTCATGCATCTTTTTCTGCAATTCACATGAAATGAAGCAAAGATTGCACCATTCAGCTAGCAAGAAGTACTTCCTCTTGTGAGCTGGCGGGTTCTTCTTTAGTAGTTGCACTAAAATTGAGGAACATTAAGGTTGGTTGTCCGGCTCATGTAAGGTGCAACTATAATTTTCTTATCCTTTTGTGCAGTTCCACTAAAATAAAGTGCCGTTGTGGTGACAGTGACAGCTCCATCTTGCAAAGGCTAATAAAATGTTGCACAAGATTACTAGCAGAACTTGACGGAGATTTTGGAAACTCCAATCACCATTTTGTGCAGTTCCACCAAAATTGAGAGATGTTGCCCACGTGACATTTTAGTTGAACTGCACAAGACACTCATTCCAAAAAAAGTGTTTTGTGCAGTTCACCAAAAGGTCACAACAGAAACAAGGTGAAATGGATATCCCTATCTGCACAAAAAGATAGAAAGTAAACAATTGTTGGTCAATAAGAATATACGAAACATATACAAAATGAAAAGAAGCATCTTAATTATGTTCATGGCAATCACGCAAGGACAGTAGAAATTTTAAAACGTCAGCAATGCTTCATGTTACCAGAAGCATTATGATCAACAATGAGATTCCTCAAATATGGGATTACTTTAATGGTGGCATTGCTTGTTTACCAGACACAGTAAATCAATAGCAGCTAAAGAGTTGGTTTAAGGGCATGGGACCGTGGGGACACCAGGACACTCAGCAGCTTAAAGGAGCAACTTACTTATCATACTGGGGAAAACAGCAGGAGTGCCATTTGTAACACAGCTTAATTGCATCTTATCACTGGAGGCATTAGATTAACAATAACACTGGTTATACATGTCCCTAAGGTAACAATGTGATCGCTTCATTTTACATGCGCCCTTACATTAACAACAACAAAAGGTTGGTATAAGGACATGCGACTAGTGGACGCATCAGCACAATGTACCTACAAGGGGGCATAAAGTGGTGATGCCGAGTTTGTTCATGCTATGTGAGGGCAGCAAACCTAATCCTGGAGACCTTGTACTATGTGAGGGCAGCAAATCTAATCCTGGAGACCTTTTATTATGTGAGGGCAGCAAATCTAATCCTGGAGACCTTTTACTATGTGAGGGCAGCAAATCTGATCCTGAGACCTTTTACTATGTGAGGGCAGCAAATCTAATCCTGGAGACCTTTTACTATGTGATGGCAGCAAATCTAATCCTGGACATACTCTGTTAACTTGTCCACCAGCCGCCACTTTCTATCCTTTTTTCAACCAATAATAGATTTGTTCCTTATCTAGTTTGTACTGCATTTTCCCATTATTTCCCTTTTCAACCAAGAGACCGATTGGGTATCCGGTGTCTACTACTTTCACCATATTATTTCCTCTTTGAATCAAGTCCTAGATTCATGCTACAACTTTCCCCCCTTTCTTCGTTGTTTGAACAAAGCCCTAGATTCGAATGCATGAAGTAGATTTACCTCTAATAATACTAAAAATTTAGGTGGCTTTGGAAGAGCTGATGGGAGTAGAAAAAGATGCACATGCAGACACGTGGGGAGCTAGGGTAGTAGAGCAAGGCCGCTTTCGAAGAACTTATACCTGAGGGTCACCGAGATGTCGGCGGCGGAAGGTCGAATATGCAGACAATATGGCAGGGAGGAAGAAGGGTCGGAGGACCTCCCGAGCCGGCGCTGTATCGGAGAGAACGGCACGGGCAGAGGATCGGGCCCCTCCGGTAGCGGTGGGTTTCCTCCCTTGACAGTGATGACCGCGTGAACGATGCCTGTGGTCGCCAGCACCGTCTGGAAACGCTGCACGGTGCGGGGCGGCAGGCCGGCGCCTTGGATGATTTGGCACAGCCGACTGCCGCTCGCGTCCATCGCCTCCATAGGTGCTTGTGGCTTCTGGTCACTTGGTCTTGGATTGGAGTGAGCAGTGTTGTGCAGAGACTTGGGAGTAGATGGGTTGGAGTGGTGGGGCGCCTTTATTATATGAGAGTACAAACTCTGTTGCATTCACATCGTGCTGGCTCTATTCTGCTTCTCCAATTAATTCCCTCTGCATGTAATTGAGGATGCATCATTGACCGTTCAGCGTCTCGGGAACCGCTACCCTCTCCCTCCTTGGCATTCAAGCACCTATGGACCCGTCGATGACGAGGTGCCTATGGTGACTTCATAAATTTCAAGATGATAGTGTCGTGCGTGTGTGCATTCATAGGGGTGAGTGTATGCGCATGTATATGAGCGCTTGCGTCTGTACTGTGTAAAAAACGGTAAATGCGTGTCAAAAAGAGACTAGTCAGTATACTCAATATTGTGCACCTCGGAGAGGAAAATGATAGAACTAGTACGTATTTATTTACGGTGCAGATTCACTCATTTTGCTCCATATGTACTCCATCTTGGTGTAGTCTAGTCACTTGTTGAAATCTCTAGAAGGGCAAATATTCCTTTCTAGTTTACAGGGCTATACTAGCAAGTAGTTGTACGTACTAGTACAATAGTGGGCTCACATAGCAATTTTGTCTCATGCAAGAGCCTGGCTATATGCGTGCTCCAATGTTCGCAACTGCAACATTCGGTTTGCGCTTGGCTCTTCGCCTCTTCGAGAAGATGAACAATGATGTTACTACTACTACTTCTATAGCGTCGAATCCACTACTACATGTCCATCCACCACGAGCGGGACGGATAGCTTGTTGTAGAAGTACTACTAAGCAAAAGCATGTCCTCATTTGCGAGCAACCACGCGCATGGGTGAGGGAGAAGGCGTGTAGTAAAATCAAGCTTCTCCTTGTTGTACGAG
This sequence comes from Triticum aestivum, assembly GCF_018294505.1. Lineage (NCBI taxonomy): Eukaryota > Viridiplantae > Streptophyta > Magnoliopsida > Poales > Poaceae > Triticum > Triticum aestivum. Next base: position 507,683,525 of record NC_057797.1, read on the forward strand.
TTGACGCGACACATCATAGCACTAGCCCCACATTCTTGCCTCTAAACTTGGCTGAAAGACCCGCAGTGTACAATATATTTGCTGCAAACTCTAACATTTACCCACCAAAAATTAAAATATATGTGGACGTATGCATTGTTCTGATGCAGAGGCCGGGGAGTCCCCCCTTTTCGAAAAATACAAATTAAAATATATATTCCTGTCTTGACCAGATGAGCGTGCAAACTACAATCACCGGGGTGTCACGTAGGGCTAGAAGACTATTTTAATTTTTTTTTAAACTTCGAGAGGCCACATAGCATGGAGCCGACCCCAACAATTTTAAGCTTACAAGCACGGTACACGCTATCCTAGACTACTCTACACATGAAACTGCCACACGAGCGTCCGGGCTACGCTTAGCTCTTCGCCTCTTCGAGAAGTCGAACAATGATGGAGTACTACTCCACTAGAGGAGTACTACAGTACGCTTCTGGCCATTTGACACCGATTGAACTGGTGCATGTCCACCGCGTGCAGGAGGGAGAGAGTGTAGCGAAAGCTTCTCCTAGCCTTGCTAGCCACCATGCTCATGGGCGAGGGAGGGACGCTCCTGCCTTTGCGTGTATGATAGGTGGGCCCGACGGGTGTGTGGCCAACCTGTCATACAGCCAAAGGCAGGTGCAGTTAAGTCCGCGAGGGAGAGGATAATCAAACTTCTCGTTGATGTACGAGTTGACGCGACACATCAAAGCACTGCACTCGATATATTTCAATAATTTGCGTTTACCAATGCATTAATTACAATGCATGCATGCATGCAATGACTCTCCTTCTGATACTTGCATGTGTTGATTTAATGCACCTTAAAGTAGTATAAAATCTGTGACGGTAAAGCTTTGTAATACCCCGGCCCAAGTCGAGAGATGGTTGTGCACGAGGAGGGCGAGATCATGCAGACCGAACAGGACCCGACGATGGAGCTCTCTAAGGTCTCGATGGACCTCACCATGCTCCACTGCCCCTTGTGCCTCCACCCCTTGACGCCTCCAGTGTATGAGGTTCGACTACACCTCGTCCATTCGGCTGATTGAGCAAGGTGCGGGTTTCTTGATTGATGTGTTGTTCGATTGATTTCTGCAGTGCAAGGGAGGGCACCTGGCCTGCGCGGACTACCGCGTCGAGCGCCCCGGGAACCAGCGGCGGTGCCAGAAGTGCGAGCGTGGCGGTGGCTTCGATGTGCGGAACACGGCGGTGGACTCTGTCCTTTCGTCAGTGAGGGTGGAGTGCCTGCATGAAGGCTGTGGGCTCTACGTCACTTACCACAAGCTCGCCGATCACCAGAGCGTGTGTCCGCTCGCGCCCTGCAAATTCCCCGTGCCCGTCTGCGGCTACGAAGGCCCACCGCCGGCGCTCTACCACCACATCAGCACCGCGCATCCCATGCCCGTGCACAGGATCCAGTACGGCAAGGTGCTCAGCTGCAAGTGCCACTGTCGGAGCCACGGCTCTTGCTATTCGTGGAGGAGGACGACCGCGCGTTTTTTTTGGTCGGCGGTGTGCTCGACATCGGCGCGCCTATCGCCGTGTCGGTCATTTGCATCAGAGTGGGGGCGTCCCCACTGCCGCACTACGTGGCCAAGCTATGGGCGAACGGCCCGCCGGAGGAGCCCAAAGGCATGACCGAGACCGTCAAGGTGGAAATGGAGGTGACAAGCAGCAAGGATCCCGGCGACGTCAACGTGCAGGAGCTGACCTTCTTGACAGTTCCGCCCAAGCTGCTGGCCGGGGCTAGGCTTGTGTCCCTCCATATTCAGATTGACAAGCTCATGTCCTAAATGTTTCTACAGTGCCTTCTATTTATCTTAGTAATATGCTAATATAGGGATTACCTTGGTCTACTTTAGCTTAAGAAATGGTGGGTTTTGGTGGCGATACAGCAATGACTTCGACATCAGATCAATAATTTCGAACAGTCGAACGGATATTTTGTGTCTGTTGGATATAAAGTTCCTTTGGGTAAGAAGTACTACCTGTCATCAAAATGGATAGAAGGAGATGTATGTAGACGTATTTTAGTTCTAGATATGTCCCTTTTTATCCATTTTGATGACAAGCACTCCCTCCGTTCCACAATACATGCCTTCCATTTGTCAAAATATAGATGTATCTAGACATGTTTTAGTATATAGGTACATCCATGATAGAGCCAATCGGATGGTTGAAAACACTACAATTTGTAGCTACAGATGCGTGTGTGACTCCCGGATGCAGAGGCCGAGGGTCATCATCCTCCTTTTCGAGAAAAAACAGACGCGTGTGTGAGAGGATGAGTGCATGCGTGCACCTCTTCTCTTCCTGTATAACGTACTACTAAACTCAGAGTACAAGTTTTTGTGGGTGGCACGATGGTGTGTGTGAAAGTCCCGAGAGATAGGTTTAATGCGTCTGAAAAAAATACTAGCCTAGAGCTCGCCACACGGCTATTCCTGTCGAACGCCCCATTAACCGTAAGATATGTATACGACGGTTCCAGTTATTGCATGTACACAGCAGTACTCCCTCCTTTCCGGTTTATAGGGCTTAATTCAAAAATCTCACCAACCAAGATGGTGAGTGGTGGAATATTTTTTGTAGTTTGCAAAAGCACCTAATTAATACTCTTGTTTTTCTCAAAAATTATGTTTATCAATGCATTAATTGCAATGCATGCATGCATTAAGTACATGCATTGGTCAATTTTCTCTTAATACTTGCATGCAATGATTTAATGCACCTTGGAATCTGAACATGTGTTGGGGAACAACCAAATTGAGCCTTATAAAATGGAAAAACTAAAATTTTGAGATAAGCCCTATAATACCGGAAAGGAGGGAGTAGAAAAAGAAGTACTCCATCCGGGAATAGTGCCACACTTCAAAACTAGAACCGTCAATAAATTTTGAGATTGCGTCTCGTCACATTCCAAATTACTCCACGCTATATTGAATTGCAAACCTGTTCACACTGATCACAACCTAAATGGTTTCCCACTTAGGAGCGTATTAGTACTCAGTTATAAATACTAGTATGCCAAGATGACTGCACATTCCTCCTCAACTCCTCATCCACAAAAACAAACAAGGCATTCAGCATCCTTCCCTTGCGTCTGACATGGCTAGCGTGATTTCTGGGTCGAGAGATAGCCACCAGGGAGAGGCGAGCATCGAAACGGAAGCACGGGAGATGTCCCGCCTCACTGCGAGAGCAGCCGACTTGTCCCGCCGCACGGAAGTAGCAGCACAGAGGTCATGTCGCGCCGCTGAAGCAGCACGGAGGTCCCGCCGTGCCGTCGATACAGCAGACTGGTCCGGCCACGCCGCGGAAGCAGCAGAGATGTCCCGCCGCACCACGAATGCAGCAGAGATGTCCCGCCACGCCGCGGCGGCCTGGGAAAATTTCTCCCAGGCAGGCGACGACTGTTACAGGCGCATGCATGTGATCGTCCATAGCCAGATGGATCAGATCTCCGACTGGGCGAGGTTGCAGGACGACATGAAAGCCTCGTTTGAACAGGCTACCGGCGTCATCCGGCAACTAAGGGAGGGCAATGAGAGGCTCCGGGCCAAGCGCGACCTGCTGAGGGAGAAGATCGTCCGAAGTGCAGACCAGCAGGAGGAGACCAGCTCCTTGTTGAAGAGGACCGGCGTCATCGTCAAGAAACTTATGGACAAGAATGACATGCTCCGCAACGAGCACCAAAGGCTGGTGGAGGAATCCGTGGATGTTCTCAAGCAGTGTCTTGAGGACACGAAAGAGCTCATCGCCGCTCGCCGCGGAGACTAGTTCCCGCGGCCTGCAGCAACGCATCAAGAAAGTAGAGATCAGCGAGCCAGATCCTTGTCTTCCTTCTTCTTTTGCCCTTGTGTATTTTAGGCGTAGCCGCATGTGGCTTTTTTTAATTATCTTTCTAATTATGTAAGACAATTAATCGTCCTTATCTTTCTGTGGAAGATCAATGTTGCGAGGCTGGAATGAAGAAAACTCTTACTGTGGCGACCCTGGCGTTGCTGTTCTTCTAGTTGCTGCTGGGCTTCCTTCAGTTTCTTGGTTTCTTTTGATGTAATAATTGGTTTAGGATGTGGATTGTGTCATCGGTTGTGAAATGTTGGGTTCTAGCGTGAATGTTTGGCCTTTGTTGGCCTCTTGGGATGTTGCGATTTCAATCTGGTAGCTTTTAGTCCTTCGTGTTAGGCTGGAGTTGTGCTGAACTTCTTGTGAATTGTGGTGGTTTTCAGTAATGAAAATCGGAAGGGGCAAGCCCTTCTTTGATCAAAAAAACTAATCGTCCTTATATATTCATCAGTCTTGCTATAAGTCACAGTAGATGCTATATAGGTCCGTCGGATCTTACATCAAGATCCGTGCTTTCAGATTTTCTTTCTTCTCTCTTAAATCTCAGTCGAGTGAGACATAGCCACGCCATTAAGCAGAGGCTCGGGCGCCATTAATGGAGACCTTCAGAGAGAGGTGGACGGCAGATGGAGGTCAAAGGGCTCTCCTCCCGATAAGCACGCGTAGGGGTCTGATCGCACACCTCTCGTACTCGAATAGCTACCCTGCACGGCGCCTCCTAGCTAATAAAAAATGGGGACGCGTGGCGGCACGTAATTGGTACTAGTAAGTAGAACGCCCATGGTTTCAATAATACTTGTGTTTCCGATTGTAACGTGACATCACTTGTTCCAAAATGACTTTGTTGATTGTTAATGTGTGCACCTTCGCAAATCGGACTTCAAATTTACCACAGCATGTTGGTGCGATGTCATGGCACCAAGCCAAGTTTCATTATTTTCATGCGTGTTTTGGATTTACAGGAATTAAAAAACTAAGTTTCTCAATGTTTCCAACCCAGCCACGATGCCCAGAATTTTGAATTTCATTCCCACTTCTTGCATGGAACCTAGAAATTTACCCGAGGACACACATGTGATTTTTCAACCAACTTTGGTGCACTGGAACATGTGCTTGTATTTCAAATTTGAATTATGCACACAAAGGTGACACATTCCCTCCCAGAACCACGAGCCTTCTTGAGAGAAGCTCCAATTTGCAAGAAGCTTATACCAAAATTTGTTCCTATTCGGCCAATTTTTTTTACCACGGCATGGTACTACCATGACATGACACCATGCCAAGTTTCATGATTTTAAAACCAAGTTTCTCAATGTTCTCGACCGAGCCACGATGACCAGATGTTTGAATTTTATTCTCATTTTTTGCATGGGACCTACTCCCTCCTTCCATCTATATAGGGCCTAATGTGTTTTTCAAGACAGCGTTTGACTATTGACAAGATTAATAGCACATGAGATGTATACTATGAAAATTATATTATTGGAAGCTCCTTTGACATACAAATTTGAAGGTATGCTTTGTGTCAGTTGCATGTCATATATTATTGCTCTAACATTTGGTCAAAGTTAGCCTCGAAAAATGCATTAGGACCTATATAGATGGAAGGAGGGAGTAGAAATTCACCCGAGGACACAAATGTGATTTTTCAACCAACTTTGGTGCACGGGAGCATGTGCTTGTAGTTCAAATTTGAATTATGCACATTAAATGACCAGAAACTCAATTAATGTGTAAATAAGGCCAAACGAAGCCGGAATAATTCCAAAATTTAACAGGGCACTCATGTAGTTCTATGTTGCCTTTGTAAATAAACTCAAGGGGAACAACGTATATCGTTTCGCACTCAAACGTGGCACGTTCCCTCTCAGAACCACGAGCCTTCTTGAGAGAAGCTTCAGTTTGCAAGAAGCTTATACCAAAATCTGTTCCTATTCGGCCAATTTTTTTACCACAACATGGTAGTACCATGACATGACATCCATGCCAAGTTTCATGATTTTCAGACGTGTTTTGGATTTACAAGAATTTTAAAACCAAGTTTCTCAATGTTCTCAGCCGAGCCACGATGCCCAGATGTTTTAATTTTATTCTCATTTCTTGCATGGGACCTAGAAATTCACCCGAGGACACAAATGTGATTTTTCAACCAACTTTGGTGCACGAGAGCATGTGCTTGTAGTTCAAATTTGACTTATGCACATTAAATGACCAGAAATTCAATTAATGTATAAAAACGACAAACGAACCCGGAATAATTTTGAAATTTAACATGGCACTAATGTAGTTCTATGTTGCCTTTGTTAAGAAACTCGAGGGGGGCAGCGTATATCGTTTCACACTCAAAGGTGGCACGTTCCCTCTTAGAACCACGAGCTTCCAAATCGGCCCAATTTTTTACCACAACATGTTAGTGCCATGACATGACACCATGCCAAGTTTCATGATTTCCAGGCGAGTTTTGGATTTACATGAATTTAAAATCAAAGTTTCTCGATGTTCTCGATCGAGTCATGACACCCAGATGTTTGAATTTCATTCTCATTTCTTCCATGGGACCTAGAAATTCAACCAAGGACACACATGTGATTTTTCAACCCACTTTGGTGCACTGGAGCATGTGCATGCAATTCATATTTAGATTATGCACATTAAAAGTCCAGAAACTCAATTAATGTATAAAAAGGCCAAATGAACCCGAAATAATTCCAAAATTTAACAGGGCACTCATATAGTTCTATGTTGCCTCTATAAATAAAATCAGGGGGAGGCAGCGTATATCGTTTCGCACACAAAGGTGAAACGTTCCCTCTCGGAACCATGACGCTTGTTGAGAGAATCTCCGGTTTTGCAAGAGGCTTATACCAAAACTTGTCCCAATTCAGCCAAAAATTATATGTATGAAAACAGGGTTTAGATTATCCCAAACATCTCGCTACCTAGACCAATAATGTACTATTATTTGAATTCAACATAAAATGGATACAAATATTTGAATTGGAGATGGTACATGTAGTTCATAGTGAAATATGATTACTGCTATATGTATGTTTTTTGTTATCAAGATAATATTTAAATTATTGTATAACTTGACAACAATTGTATTCAAATAAGGAAAATTGATTCAAATTTAGTCCATATGGTAGACGACAATATATATGTTCACATGGTGGAGTAAAATGTTCATATATGATGGAAGATCAAAATGTACGACTACATCAATTATAAACCGCAAGGTCACCTAACGATATATTCGAATTCAACATAACATGGATTCAAAAATTGAAATTTGAGATCATGGCATCTGTAATCATGTAAAAAGGGACATTACTCTTTGTTTGGTGGGAATTGATTTGTTTTTTGTTGTTGTTGAGGGAAGTGCGAATCGATTTGGTACTGTGCAGGGTAATCTTGTTCTCCCGATTTTTTTACATTTTTCTTGTAGTTTTTTCAATGGCATCTATAGCAATATAGTAAAATGGAACATGACTCTCTTGTGTCTTGTATGAATTGTTTTTTTACACATTAAGTTTGTTCTGCCGAGCAAGGAATCCGCACCTTGTTATCCCGAAATTTTCAAGCTCGAGTATCTTTTGTCTCACCTGCTTTGACACTCCCGCTTCATCAACCCGCGCCGCGCCTTGTTATCCCAAAATTTGGACGCGCGCGAGAACTCCCTCCTCATCCAAAATCGCTCCCGCAGCCTAGACACGCGAAATCCCCCTTCTACCCCTCAGCCGGAAATGAAGCTCCACGTCGCGGTGTCAAAACTGGTGGGGGTACGCTGGTAACTTACCCTACATTTTGGACAAGCGCGTCCCTAAGCTTGGCTCCCCCTCCCCCTTCGCCCCCCCATTCGTACACCGAGGCCGCCAAAACCCGCGAAACCCCACGCTCCTCCGTCGGCCTCCCAACCGCCACCCAGCCGGAGACTCTTCCCCGACTACGTCGTCCACTGCAACAGCTTGCCGTCCCTCATCCACCGCACCAGATGAGGATCCATTGTCGATCTCATCGTCCCGTCGGATCAGCCGCCCCGTCCTCCACCTCCAAGGAGCTGCCCCGACGTTTGCCTCGTCTATCGCTCCACCTCAATCCCCACAGCGCCGTCTTGACCTGCCCCACCGAAACCGCAGCACCCTCACCAATTCCTCCGATGAAGCCGAGGCCAACTCAGCGCCACCAAGGAGGTTCTGCACTCACCGCTGCATTTTATCTTTTATTCGATCTCACGGGGCTGCCGGTGCTCAATACCAAGTAGACATGGCGTGTCGCCATCGACGGCGCCATTGCCGGCCACATCATCCACGGCGTCTCTCCCCCATGTCGTTTCTTCCTCGGCGACGACTTCCGCAACGGCACTAGCTGCAGCTGCTCCGGCTCTCGCTCGCACTGCGGCTCTGTTCTTGTTGTCGGTCGTGTTGCTGCACTGCTCCTGCTTTCGTTCGTGCTACTGCTCTGCTCTTGCTCTCGCTTGCGCTGCTACTGCTGCACGACCTCCGGCAGCTATAGGAGTTGCTGCTTTAGCACTCGCTCGCGGTGCTACTGCACGACTTGCTCTCTGCTAGTGCGTTCCCTACTCGAGCATCTGCTGATTTAGAGCACTGCTTCTCTGCTACTAGTGCTCGAACGCCCTAAACATCTATTGCAATGCTCTGTTACTAGTTCAATCAGTTTCGATAGTAAAATTCAGTTTGACTGTGAAGTTCATTTTCTTCGATTAAGTTCAGAGTGAACAGTACTTACAGCATCTGTCGGAGCGGCCGTGGCGCGGCTGATGCGTTTTACATCTAGCACTTTTTGGTGATGTATTTTACATCATCTATTGCAGATGATATTAGGATCCCACTTCAGATTAACATTGTCTATCTTGTCATGCTTCAGCCTCGTCGCCGTACACCTTAGAGGAGCTGCTCCAACGACGGAACCGTCCATCACCGCAGAGAAGTACCCTCGGCGCCGTTTCCAGAGGCCTCGGATCTTCTTCCCCGCCTCCGACATTCACACCAGCATCATCACCATCCTCCACGTCCAACCCAATGATGCTGAGGTCCACAAGGCTATGCCAAAGAGGTTGTACACTCGTCACATCACTTTGTTTCTCCATTCCTCTGTTCTTCCAATTCATGTGAGCCAAACACCCAGGTTGACTGAAATCCTATGTTTCCAAATGCTTTGTTTTGCACATGCATTCCTATCCTATTCCTGTGTTTTTCATGTCCCCGCGTTTATAGAATCCTCAAATTCTAAGGAGCCCTTACAGATTTACTTCATTTTCAGATAGGCGTCAAAGAAAACTATGTGTGTTATGTCCTGCTCATGTCGTGCCATCATCCACCCTACCTAAGGTGCACCATCGATAGAAGCGTTCACCGCAGCAGAGAATCCCCCTGCAGACTTCCTTTCACTGCCTCAGATCATCTTCCCCATTGCCGGCAGCCACGCCAACTGCATTACCATCATCGACTGAGCAGATGAACCTGAGGACTACACAGTTCCGGGAGAGAGGTCGCAGTGTTTCGTGTTTGCTTATGTTATACATCGGTTATTATTACCTGCTACTTTATCATTCAATCTTGAGTTTTGAATTGCCCATGGGTCTTATATCGAGCCAACAACGAATAGTATCTATCTACTATCTGGTTCATCTGGGGTCTTCTATGTGGTTCATGTTGGGTGGGCAACAAACAATAGATGATCCATTGTCTATCTTTTTAAACTGAAGCTATAATCTACCTACTATCATTAGTTTTTGATCCATCCACTCGTTTGCTACCATCAGTCTTGATTTTTCCATGCACCCCTTAGGCCTTACAAAATCTGACTATTTTTTTATTATGCATGTCAGATATAGTACACAATCGTACTAAACATGTAGAGAAAAAGAGAAGACTGTTGCGTGCGAATATAATGTCATGCAGACGCCGCTCCATGGTGGGCGAAGTGCCCCCCCCCCCTCCTGCATTTCCAGATTGTATTCCAGAGGAAGATAAATGTTTAGATGGAGATTTAGAAGGAGCCGACCATGCCTGTTTACCACCTGAGTGTTTTCTCTAACCTGGCATGCTGATGTTGGTCATATCATGCATATGGCGCCTTGCATTGCTTACATTATACATCTTATATGTCATCAGCTTAGTTTAGATTTGCTTTGTGTGAATGCCACCTGTTTAGTTTCTATATCATACTCCCACCATTCCTAAATATTTGTCCTTTTAGAGATTTCAACAAGTGACTACATACGGAACAAAATGAGTGAATCTACACTCTAAAATATGTCTATATACATCCATATGTGGTAGTCCATTTGAAATCTCTAAAAAGACAAATATTTAGGAACAGAGGGAGTATATGGGAATTATGCAATGCCATCTTCTTTAGCCAGGCATCATATATGTGAATCATGCAATGTCATCCTATTTAGCCAGTCATCGTATATGTGAATTGTATCGTGCCATATTTTTTCCATAATGTATTCCGTTTGTCAACAATGTTTATACATTCATCTACTCTTCCTGTGCATCATCCATTTGAGTCGGTCATGGGAAAATCTGGAGTGAAAACAAGGTCTTCTGAGTAGTCAGTGCTACTTGTCGATGCAGATTTCTTGCTGGTTACAGATAGCTCCTTAGAGGAGGATTCATAGAGAGATGACCAGTCGTATCCCCCCCCCCGAGGTGCATGCTCTAACTTGGCTGGGTTATATTGCTCATATCATGCATATGGTGTCTTGCATTGCCATGCCATCTGCTTAGATTATACATGCTTTTTGTGAATGCCTCCTGTTTGCTTTCTATATCAGATATGTGAATTATGCAATGCCATGTTTTTCAGCCAGTTATCATATATGTGAATTATGCACCGCCATGGAGCCAGGCATCATATATGTGAATTATCTCATGCCATCTTTTTTTCATTACGTATTCCATTTGTCGACAATCTGTGTATATTGAACTACTCTTCATGTGTATCAGCCATTTGAGCCGGTTATGGAAAAATCTAGAATGAAAACAAGGTTTTTAGAGCAGGCAATGGTACCTGTTGAAGCATATATCTCGATGGTTACAGGGAGCTCCTTAGAGGAGGATTCAGAGACAGATGACCAGTCCTATATCCCACCTGAGGTGTATGCTCTAAGTTGCAATGTTTATATTTCTCATATGATGCATATGGTTTCTTGCATTGCTTAGCTTAGACATCATATGCACAATATTGAATTATATCTGCTTAGTTTAGAGATCATACATGTGAGTGCCAGCTGCTTAGTATATGAATTAATTATGTCAATTATATCATGCCTCCTGTATACTTAGACAACATGTATGTGAATTATTTCATCCCAGCCTATTTTAGAAAGACATCATATAGTTTTTTCATGTCATCCTGTTTAGGTATTCATCATATGTTGAATTATGCCATTATATCAAGTTAAGTTATCCATCATATATCTAAAACTATGTCATGCTATCATGTTTAGTTAGGCATCATATATGTGAAATTGTGTCATGCTGTCCTGTTTGGTTAGACAACATATATGTGAATTGCCACATCTGTCTATCATACAATGTCTGTACGTTCAATTTCTTTTCTTGTTTATCAGCCATTTGAATTGGAGGGGGTGATGGTAGTATCTAAGGGAGCAAAAACTCGTTCTTCACAAAAGACAGTGCTACCCGTCGATGCAGATAGAATCATGGTTGTACTGGCCCACAAACTAGCCCCACCACACATAATCGAGACTCTTCCAGATTGCACACTTACACCGTTGGGCAGAGAACCAGTTGCAACCCATCTAACCGCAACCCCAGTGGATAGTAACCCACTTATAGTTGACAAAGCACCATGTCCACCACAGAGTACCCCCACACGAGCAGTTTGTAAAGCTACTGCAGTGCCCAAAGCACGAAGACCACCACAGCTAACCCAAACTCCACGTTTAAAGCAGGAGAACAACTGTTCTCAGGTCAGATTCCGTAGCTATGGTCCATACTCCTTTACTGTTGCATCATTGTATTTACTCATACCAACTACTTTCGAATTTGATGGATCCAATTGAAACTCCAATGGCGCAATAGGTATGTTTTAAACCTATTTCTTTAACTGGATTGTTGTTCTAACTTCTTGCTCTATGTTGATTTCAGTTTAAGTTGTATAAACAGTTATGTTCTCATGTGATGCACATTACAAGTGCTGCCAATGTTGTGTAGTTTCTCACACTTATATTCTGTCTATGCTGCTGTGTGTTAAAAATATATGAGTTGAATTGTGTCTCTATCTTGATTAGGGAACATAAACTAGAATGATATGGACAATACAGTGACCATAGTACATAGATATATGTTTGTTTCATGTTGTTATCCTGTCCACCTTACTACTGAACCGGTTTACCAAAATGAGTTTCGTATACTACAAGCTAAACCTGTGATGTGTCTGCTTGTTTCTCTTGTAGTATGCAAACAGAATATTGGAGAAGAGCACCCCACTATGAAATGGTAGAGAAAGTAATGCAGATAAGGTTCAAGATAGTGAGACAACCATGTTGGTCTCCAAGAAAGGTGATAAAAACGATCTTGTAGACAGTGAGAAAACCCCACGGTCCTGCGTTGATGTAGTGTTCGAGTTAGTGTCCAGTACTGCTGGCACAAGCTCTTCGAACTCGCTGCCTGAATCACTTCGGCTTCTTCAGTCTCAGCTACAAGCTGAAAGGCATCAGTCAGCTGTGCTGCAGCAGGAAGCCGAAGGACTGAGGAAGTCCCTGCAGAATTCAGATGTGTACTTTCTTGTGCAACAGCAAGCGCTAGAGGATTTAAGCGCCAAACAAGAGAAAGTTAATAAGCTTGCTAAGCATCTTGCCAGCATTATGGGTACCCAGGATATTGTTTCTTGAACTCTTCTGAAGTGGTTTCAGTTCTGGACTTGTTTTGCTGTGGCGTTTATATGCTGCTTTGTTCCCTATATTTGCACTGGTGGCGAACTTTGATGCCCAGTGGATGTAATATGTGTAATAGCCGTGATAGCCTAGCATAAGTTGCTTGCTTATTTATTTCCTTGTTGTCTTGTTTATTTGTTTGCTTGTAGTCAGTGCAGTTCTTTTTCTGCGGTTTGCTAGTGGCTGCAATAACCTATTTTTTAAAACTAGGCCACAATAACCATGGGCTAATATTTAATGTAGTGACACTGGGCCTCCTACGGGCCGTAGAAATAGTGGGCCTTCTACAGGCTGTAGAAACAACACGCCTTCTATGGGCCGTAGAAACAATGGGCCTTCTACAGGTTGTATCATCAATGGGCCTTATACGGGCCGTATGATCGATTGGCCAAACATGGGCCAATAACAGGCCGCATTATGGCCGTAAATGGGCTAGAGTTGGAATCGTCCGTTCATGGGCCGACCATGACGGGCCATCGTTAATAGGCCGTATTTGATGACGCTATGAAAACGGCCCAACGTATTAACGGACCACAAACGGGCCGACTGTAACCATGGGCTGAATTTGGCCCACAAGCAGAAAATGACAGTAACGGGCCGTAAGTAAACGAAATGAGCCCAAGAATAAATGGGCTCTGAGAAGGCCGAAAGATAAGATGGGCTGGAAATGGCCCAACGGAATAACGGGCCGTTAATGGGTATAAGGTGATACACTGTTCATTACGGGCCAGTTTCACCACGGGCCGTTAATGGGTGTAAAGTGATACATTGTTCATTATGGGCCAGCTTCACCACGGGCCGTTAATAGGCCAAGAGTTACATAGGGCATCATATGGGCCGAAAGACGTCATGGGCCATACATGGGCCAGAAGTGAAAACGGGCTGGAATCATATTGGATGGCCCAGATGACGCTACTGGGCCTAATTCGGATAGGGAGTAACGGGCCTTGGGTTAGCGGGATGTAAATGGGCTATATGCGAACAGGCCGTTAACACGCTTTCCATGGGCCGGCCCGCCACCTTTTGACCAAGTCAAACGGGCCGGCCTTTTCACAAGAATGGGCCTCTGTTGGGCCGTGCCACGTGTCGACATATCATAGGCGCCTTCTGTCCAATGAGTGGATGACATCTGTCCGACACGTGTTTCCTCCAGCCAATGATGATTTTACACGTGGAAATCCCCCATTGGTCGGGGCTGTTAACGGGTTATCGGATCCAAAACCCGACCCGATAGCTTAACGGTGTTCCATTACGGTGGATGCCATGTGTCGGTCACCCTTGACGAAAGCACTTCTATGACGCGCGATTTATCGTCGTGGAAGTGCACACTTCCGTGATGATAATTTTGGTAATGTCATGGAACACTTCTACGACAGCACAGGTATGACTATCTTGATTCTGTCATAAAATCGTCATGGATGTACATGCATGACAAAAAACGCGACCTACTATGACAAACATGTATCATCACGGAAGTGTATCTTTTTTGTAGTGTGATCTGACAAATGTTACCTCCTTGATTCACATAATTATGGAAATCCATCTTTGGTTAATCTTGATGAATTGTTGCTGACTCCATCAACCACATCCTCATTTTCTCCTTGGTTAATGATGAACTTTTGCTTTGGAATCTGCTTCTATAGTTCATTTCCCGAGAATCTTATAATGTCATCTCGTTGATTTGTGTTGCCCCTCTTCTTCTCAGGCATCCAGAGTCTGAGGTATCCTGACACCAATCAGATCTGAATCTCGGTGAGATGTGATGGTTGGAACATATTTCCAAGAGTTATGACATCTTTACATGGCCGGGTAAGGTGATGTCATGCTTAGCATACCTGGCGAGAGCACCTAGTGTTATAGTTTCCTTTTCTGCAAAGTTATCCATTCCTCCATAAGAAAATGGTAAAACTTATTCTATGAGTTGTTCATGATGGATCCTTTGTGTATCCAAAGTCTGACCTTTGCTTGAAGACCATGTCAATGCTATCTCGAAGCATGTCTGTGGTACTCCGATCTTCAATAAGAACATTTGAAGCACGATGCTAAAATTTTATTTATCATTTATCCAAACATCGTTGTATGAGTAATGTCTTGAAATTTCTCTCCCCTTACCTAAAGGGGTTTTCTACATTATATCATGTCACGGATATCATGCTCTGCATGACCTTGGGAAGGATATACCCCTGAAATATGTGTTTTAACACATTTTCCTTTCCATTGTTCTATTTAATCTGATGATCATATTTTCGTTTCCATTGTTTGGTTTAACCTTTCTGGTGATCTATATGATCTAAGCAGTAATATTCTTCTGCTTATGTAAACACCTTGGTGTACAACCGTGTCAGTAAGACCATGTTGCTTTTGTTGATAGCATTCCGGTAACCACTGATGGACGAGAACCTTGCCTATTGGCCCGCCTCGTTAAACGAGCAGGAAAATGGTTCTCTTCGTCCCTCGCCCTTGGTACCGACGTTGTCGACATAATTGATAGGCTATCCTCTAAAATGCCTTGTTATCATGACTGTGCAAATATCACCGCCCTTTCTACTTTTAACCCACATGGTGGGCCCATAACCCACAGTTCCACAGGATCGAAACCTAACTCTCCTGTACACCCCCGGTTTCCAAAGTTATTCCTCGTGCGTGACCTCGTATGTAATTCACGAGCCACCCTCCGAGAGATCATCAATTCTGGTATCAGACATAATACTTATTCCCGTTGCTTTGAACCCCTTTCACATGTTGTTTCAGGCATCGAACGATTGCCTACCCGCTTGAAACTTCTTAGGGTACCTCCTTACTTTACTCTCGATATTTTAAGGTTCAGTTCGAGAGTTACTTTCCGCCACCATCCCCGATGTTAGCTACCAGATAGTCAACCTTGCAGAGGTCTGTTCTCCTGGAACATACCCACCATTTATTCTTTCATAAGTACGATGGAGTTCCCGAAGAAAGGATGCCGACTTCATCATGATGACCTCAACCAGAAAAATAAAGACATCAATGTAATGGATCAACCACTTCGAGAAGAGCAACCAAGACCGAGAAGATTGGTTAAATTTCATAACAAGACCTTTCCCCCTTAGTCCCCCTCTTAAATCTCGGGACGAGATTTCTTGTAGTGGAGGAGAATTGTGACGCCTCGATATTTAAGCTATAGTGAACCCCTCTAATGTTGCCATGTCACCTCGATTACTGTTGGTAAACTCACGTTAGATTGAAACCGGTTCGAATTCAAAATTCAAAATCAGGCAAACGATAAAGGTTTTCAAATGTTAAAACTAAAATGTTCGGGGGGTGCCAAATAATGCATAGGTAATTATGGTGAATAAACCATACTTTTATATAATGCTTTAATACTCTAAGGTGATTTTAAACGGTAACAAAGACAATTAAGTAAATGCCTCTTTTCAATTAATAAAACTCTAAACTAATTTATTTCGGGGTAAAACTTTTATGTCAGTGGGTGGTTCTCAAACATTATTTTAGGAATTGTTATCATACTTTACTAGACTAAAAATAAAGTGTATCTAAAATAAAACAGAAAATAATAAAATGGTAAAGAAAAACAAAAGAAAGTAAAAAGTACCCTCCCCGGGCCATTTGGCCCACGTGGCCACTAGCAGGCCGGTCCACCCCCCCCCCTCCCCACTACACCCAAACCCTAACCGCACACCCACTCCCTCACCTCTCCCCCCTCTCCTCTCGATCCCCTCTAGATCGGGAGGGGCACGATCCCGTCCCCGCCCGTCGTCGGAACCTCCCCATCGGCCTGCTTCCC
>NC_057797.1:507700663-507701358 GCF_018294505.1 Triticum aestivum
AGATAATAATAATTATTATTAAATTAAAAAATTAATTAGCTAATTAATTAACTCAATTAATCATGTTTAGTTAAACTAATTAAACTTAATTAACCTAAATATCTAATTAAACTAACTAATCTGTTAGTTAGGGCGATGTGTCAATGACAGATGGGACCCACACGTCAGCTTGACCAAGTCAACCTCTGTTGACTGCTGACGTCATGCTAACATCATGATGATGTCATAAAACACTATTCTGGATAATGTTATTTTATAATAATTAAATAAATGCTAAAATGACTTAAATATTTTAAAATTAATATAAAATAAACCGTAGCTCGGGTGGAAAAACTTTGTACATGAAAGTTGCTCAGAACGACGAGACAAATCCGAATATGCAGCCCGTTCGTCCGCCACACATCCCTAGCATAGCGAGCACGCAACTTTCCCCCTCCGGTTCATCTACCCAAAAACGCGAAACACCAGGAATACTTTCCCGGATGTTTCCCCCCTTCACCAGTATCGCCTATCCCTACGTTAGGTCACCCCTAGCACAACGTATTGTCGCGTCTTGCTTTGTGTTACATTTGATTGCTCTGTTTTTTATTGTGTTCCCCCTTCGTTATTCCTTTCCGGCAGACTCCGAGACCGCTGCCGATGTCCATGTGTTCGACTACATCGAAGATGACCCCTCCTTGCCAGAGCAACCAGGC